>NC_057813.1:314491003-314734822 GCF_018294505.1 Triticum aestivum | reverse complement strand
GGCGGGCCGGCGGCGCGGGGGCGGCGGAGCGGGCGGACGCGTCCGGCTCCGTCCGGACGTGTCCGGCTGCGGGGAGAGGAGCGGGACTAGGGTTTTGATCCAGAATTTTCGGGGGGAGGTGTTTTTATAGGTAGAAGGAGCTAGGAGTGTCCAAATGAGGTGTAGTTTTCGCCCACACGATCGTGATCCGATGACGGAGAGCATGGAAGTGACTTAGATGGGTTATTGGGCTGTTTTGGAGGGGTGTTGGGCTGCAACTCAAAAGAGGCCTTTGCGGTTGTGCGGTTAACCGTTGGAGTACCAAACGAGCTCCAAATGACCCGAAACTTGACAGGTGGTCTACCGGTGCTATACCAGGGCCACTTGGCAAGGCTCGGTTCATTCCGAGAACATTTAACACCCGCACACGAAAAAGAGACAAGAGGGGTGCGCCGGTGCATGTGGGAGTGTCGGATTGCGAAACACACAATGGGGAAAATGCTCGGATGCATGAGACGAACACGTATGCAAATGAGATGCACATGATGACATGATATAATATGCATGACATGAATAAAAAGCAAAACAAAAGACAAAACCCAACCATGGAGGGAATAACATATCTCATAGCCGAAAATGGCAAGAGTTGGAGTTACAAAGATGGAAAGTTACATTCGGGGTGTTACAGGTTACCACTTTTACATAATGCATTAATGTGTTCACACCATTAGAGTTGCTTTGACTCAATTCTTAGAGTTAAGCTCCCCCTAGATGTGAGATCCCCCCTTAGAGGGATGAACTAACCTTGGGTTTTGTCGATGATGACTTCATGTAGGTGTTGAAGATGTAGATGCTCAATGTTGATGTAGATCATTTGGAGCAATCCTTTGGAGTGAGTTGCACTTTCAACTTGCCTACATGGGTTAGTCCCACAAGGAACAAACAAGAATATCCATAGACATAGAGTGATGCACACACAAGATGATGTCCATGAAAACATTAGGTTACCTTGTCCCTTGCCTTACCAACATGAGGGTTTGTGACTCCTTGAACTAGTGCAAGATGTGAAAGTTGATTGCACTTGTTCTTGCCAAAATGATATGAGTGAAGAATGTTGGCAGAGTCACCCTCAAGAACTCTCTAGTTCTTCTTCTTCGGGATCCACATCATCTTGATGGGAATCCTTGGAGTTGTAGTTGTACTTGATGAAGTAGAACTTGACGTAGTCTTGGGGACCCACTTGAATGAGGCTTTAGGTGCTTCTTCAAATGCATCAATCTCTTCTTGAAGCATGTCCTTGCCTTTGTTCTTGTGGTCTTGTGGTGGAGTATCATCTTGAGCTTGTGTCCCCTTGAAGGAAGTAGGATCATACTTCTCTTGTTGAGGAACAAACTTTGTCTTGGGGTATTGATCTTCTTCCCACTCAACTCCATTGGCGTTGAACTTTCATTCAAAACCAACACCTTGATTCTTCCGGTGCCTTCCTTGCTTGCGTACAATTTCCTCAAATTGCTTACTCCCGGCAAGGCTCTTGTAAACACCTTTCTCTATAATTCCCTTCAATAAACTATTTTCTTGCTCAAGTGTAACTTGGCTAAGAGAATCATTAGTGGAATCAAGAGAACTACTAGAAGCAACAACATTGGATTTGACATTATTATTGTTACTACTAGAGGAAGTATCTTTCTTGTACTTGTTACTAGACTTGACTTGAGGCATGTAAGTAGATAAGAGTAAACGCTTGGCAATGTAAGAAGAACTTTTCTTGCGGAGATCATCATTGATTGCCTTTAAGAACTCATGCTCTTGCTCAAGATTGAGCTTCTCAAAGCGTAACTTCTCATGAGCCCTTAAAAGTTCTCGATGATCTTCGAAGATAGCTTCATGAGCCAACTTAAGAGTGTTTAATTCTTTAGTTAGAAGCTCAATTTTCTCCTTATCATTGTCATTTGTTTGATTAGCATGATTAATTGAAGTTTCATCATAGTATTCATCACTAGAGTTGTCAACAAGTAAATCATCATCCACAAGCAAGTCATCTTCATCACTATTAAAATCAACATACTCGGGATGTGTTACCTTTGGACCTTTGGCCATGAAGCATCTTACAACACCTTCATTTGGTGAATCAAATATGTCGTAGGAGTTGGTTGACACAAGTGCTAGACCGGCAACACCTTCATCTTGAGTATATTTGGAGTCGGAGTGATAGCTTCTCTTGGAGTGATTGTAGGAGTCGGAGCCAGAAACCCATTCACCAACATGAGCTTGATGTCTTCGTTTTGTGTAGCTCCTTGATGTCTTGTCCTTTCTTTCCGAATCCTTACTTCTCCGTGAGGGTCTTCGTTAATAACGATCATCTCTACTCCTCCTCTCTCTTGGTGGTGATTCTTCTCTTTTGCTCCTTCTTCTTGGAGAATCTTCTATTCTTTTGTAGGGTGTCGTACACTCATTGGAGTAGTGTTCGGGTCTCCCACAATTGTAGCAATTGCGCTCTCGACTAGAAGATCTCTTGTCATCGTAAGACCTTGACTTGGAGCTTCTTTCTTTGCTTCTACTCTTGTAGAATTTGTTGAAGTTCTTCACCATTAAGCTCAATTCTTCATTGAAGGTTGGTTTCTCACTTGATGATGTGGGGGCTTCACTTGAGGCTTTGTAAGCACCACTTGACTTGTTGTGAAGTTCCTCCTTATCCTTGAGTGGCATCTCATGAGCAACAATCCTTCCAATGACTTCCGTTGGCTTGAGATCTTTGTAGTTTGTCATCATTTGGATCAATGTGCACACGGTATCATACTTTCCATCCAATGCTCTTAGAATTTTCTTGATGATGAATTTGTTGGTCATCTCTTCACTCCCTAAGCCGACAATCTCATTTGTGATAAGAGCAAGCCTAGAGTACATTTCAGCGACACCTTCACCATCCTTCATTTTAAACTTGTCAAGCTAACTTTGGAGCACATCCAACTTGGATTCCTTGATGGACTCGGTACCTTCATGCATATTAATCAAAGTATCCCAAATTTCCTTTGCATTCTCAAGATGGCTGATTTTGTTGAATTCTTCGGGGCACAATCCGTTGAAGATGATGTCACATGCTTGAGCGTTGTATTGCAGCATCTTCAATTCTTCCACATTAGCTTCACGGTTCGGTTCTCTCCCATCGAAAAATTCACCTTGCAAGCCAATACAAATAATTGCCCAAACGGACGGGGTTATGTCCAAGAATATGCATTTTCATCTTATGCTTCCAACTAGCAAAATTAGTACCATCAAAGTAAGGACCTCTACGGTGATAATTTCCCTCGCTAGACGCCATACTCTCCTAGGTTGTGAAACCAAGGCTATGACCACCAAAAGCTATGGAAATCAAAGCAAATGGAGACCAATGCTCTGATACCACTTGTAGGACCTTGAAGTATGTCTAGAGGGGGGGGGGTGATTAGACTACTTGACCAATAAAAACTTAACCTTTTTCCAATTTTAGAGTTTGGCAGATTTTAGCTATTTTAGGACAAGTCAAGCAATCATAACACAATTCAAGCAAGCATGCAAAGAGTGTATAGGCAGCGGAAATTAAAGCATGCAACTTGCAAGAAAGTAAAGGGAAGGGTTTGGAGGATTCAAACGCAATTGGAGACACGGATGTTTTTGGTGTGGTTCCGATAGGTGGTGCTATCGTACATCCACGTTGATGGAGACTTCAACCCACAAAGGGTAACGGCTGCGCGAGTCCACGGAGGGCTCCACCCACGAAGGGTCCATGAAGAAGCAACCTTGTCTATCCCACCATGGCCGTCGCCCACGAAGGACTTGCCTCACTAGCGGTAGATCTTCACGAAGTAGGCAATCTCCTTGCCCTTACAAACTCCTTGGTTCAACTCCACAATCTTGTCGGAGGCTCCCAAGTGACACCTAGCCAATCTAGGAGACACCACTCTCCAAGAAGTAACAAATGGTGCGTTGATGATGAACTCCTTGCTCTTGTGCTTCAAATGATAGTCTCCCCAACACTCACCTCTCTCTCATAGGATTTGGATCTGGTGGAAAGAGGGTTTGAGTGGAAAGCAACTTGGGGAAGGCTAGAGATCAAGATTCATATGGTAGGAATGGAATATCTTGGCCTCAACACATGAGTAGGTGGTTCTCTCTCAGAAATGGTAAGTTGGAAGTGTAGGTTCGTTCTGATGGCTCTC
Source organism: Triticum aestivum (assembly GCF_018294505.1). Lineage (NCBI taxonomy): Eukaryota > Viridiplantae > Streptophyta > Magnoliopsida > Poales > Poaceae > Triticum > Triticum aestivum. Next base: position 314,730,647 of record NC_057813.1, on the reverse strand, counting down.
TCCACGAATGAAGAGGAGGTGGAGGGGTATATATAGCCTCCACACAAAATCTAACCGTTACACACAATTTACCAAACTCGGTGGGACCGAATCGTTAAACTCGGTCGGACCAATTTAGTAAACCTAGTGACCGTTAGTGATTTTCGGTGGGACTGACATGCATCTCGGTGAGGCCGATTCGGTTAGGGTTAGGGCATAACGTAATCTCGGTGAGACCGATTACACAAACTCGGTGAGACCGATTTGGTAATAAGCTTTCCAGAGAGTTGGTCAGGTAAACTCGGTGGGACCGATTTGCTCTTTTTGGTGAGACCGAAATGTTACAAAAAGGAAATAGAGAGTTTACATTGCAAACTCGGTGGGACCGATCGCTCACTTCGGTTAGACCGAAACGTTATGAAGGGAAACAGAGAGATTGCAACCCCATCTCGGTGAGATGGAGATCCCTATCGGTAAGACCGATTTGCTTAGGGTTTGTGGCAGTGGCTATGACTTTTGGAATCGGTGGCGCTGGATAGAAAGAATCGGTGTGACCGATTTTGGCTTTAGGTTTAGGTCATTTGTGGATGTGGGAAAGTAGTTGAGGGTTTGGGAGCATATCACTAAGCACATGAAGCAAGAGGCTCATTAAGCAACACCTCATCCCTTCTTGATAGTATTGGCTTTTCCTATAGACTCAATGTGATCTTGGATCACTAAAATGTAAAATGAAGAGTCTTGAGCTTTTGAGCTTGAGCCAATCCTTTTTCCTTAGTATTTTGAGGGATCCACTTTCATCATCCATGCCATGCCATTCATTGAGCTTTCCTGAAATAATAGTCTTGGAATAGCATTAGCTGAATGAGCTATATGTTGTTATGAATTACCAAAACCACCTAGGGATAGTTGCACTTTCAATCTCCCCCTTTTTGGTAATTGATGACAACATATAGATCAAAGCTTCAACAAATGATAATAAAATTTAAATAACATCGTCGCTTTGAGAAGTATGTGATAAGCAAGAGCTCCCCCTAAATTTGTGCATAGTTTTAGATTTGCTTTGGACTGCAAATGCACAATGAATTAGGCTCATGGGTTACTCTTCCATGTCACATACATCTTGGTGGAGCGCTCAAAATAATAAACAATGAACATATGCACTCATCACCAAGCATAGTGAGTGATCACATAAGATAGATAGGATAATATCAAGCATGCATAAGTGTAGCTTATGATCAAACACATGATCATCAATGTCTCACAAGCATAGTATCTCAACCAAAAGCAAACAAAGATTGAAAAACCACCAAATAAAGCAAGAGAGAACAAAAGCAACACTCTCTCTCTCGAAGCCTATGATCTATACATTTTTCTCCCCCTTTGGCAACAAGTTACCAAAAAGTTCATAGAAAATGCATAGTGCTAGATCGACTCTCAGGCTTGATCTTCTGGTGGTGGTGCAGAGATGGCTCCTTGGATGAAGGCTTCAATTGAAGTGGATGGAGCTGGAGGAGTTGGTGCTGGAGCTGGTTGCACTGGAACTGTAGGGGCAGTGGCTAGTGCTGAAGTTGTTTCTCTAGTGTCTGTCACTGGCACTGCAACTGACCTCTAGGCTCTGGGCACTCTGGCAAACACATTGGTGGTAGTCTTGCCCTTCCTCTCCTGCATGTCATCCTGCAGCTGCTCCACAACTGACTGAATCTCAGTTACCTTGACATCTAGATCATAGAATTTTTGTTCCATGATTCTTTCCAGGCTCTCCTGGTTTTGAGTTAGGGTGGCCAACCCCTTCTCAATCCTCAGAGATGATGCTATCAAGTAACCAAGCTGCTCCTGTTTGGTTTTCAAGAAATATTCAGATGCCTCCTCTTGAGTTGGCATCTTGGCAGCCTTCTCCCTCTTGATAGTATTGGCTTTTCCTATAGACTCAATGTGATCTTGGATCACTAAAATGTAAAATGAAGAGTCTTGAGCTTTTGAGCTTGAGCCAATCCTTTTTCCTTAGTATTTTGAGGGATCCACTTTCATCATCCATGCCATGCCATTCATTGAGCTTTCCTGAAATAATAGTCTTGGAATAGCATTAGCTGAATGAGCTATATGTTGTTATGAATTACCAAAACCACCTACGGATAGTTGCACTTTCAGGTGGCTTAGAAGCAATGAGTCTAAGTGCAGCATCTGAGAACTTCGGCTTTGGAACCCTTGTAAATAGCCTTGCAGGGGGTGAATAATACTCATATGAATAAGCAGAAAAGTTCTTAGTTCTATGAACATAGCGATTTGATGAAACACGCTCATATTCATGTGTCTGAGTATGATTTCCATGCAAAACATTAACGTTAGGGTGACTCGGATGAGTCCACGGTCTGTATGAAGCTTTAGTACCATATGAAGCCTTTGGTATGGGGTTTGTCTTCTTCACAGGTGGTGTCATGATGACATTCACTGGAAGATTCTCAAGAACACTTTTAGGAACCCATATCTTCTTCACAGGTGGTCCATTCCTGCAGTTAGTACCAATATACCTGGCAAACACTTCACCATTCTGATTCTTAAACAATTCATAGTTTGCATTAAAGGATTCATCAATGATAATGGGGTTAGCACAAGTGAAACCAGATAAGGTGGATGGATCAACTGAAGGTTCCTTTGCAGCAACCCATGTGGTTTTGGGGTACTTCTCAGGCTTCCAGTACGACCCATCAACATTCATTTTCCTCTCGAAACCAACACCCTCTTTCCTAGGGTTTTGGTTCAGAATCTGCTTTTTGAGGACATCACATAATGTCTGATGCCCTTTGAGACTTTTGTACATCCCTGTCTCAAGCAATGTCTTCAACCTGGCATTCTCATCAGCAATAGTAGTGGTATCCTCAACAGAGGGGTTAGTTACCACATCAGCAATTGAAGATATTGCAACAGTAGCAGTAGTAGAACATTCGGCAACGGAAGCAGCGTTATCACGCTCAATGCATTTTAGGCATGGTGGTTCAAATCCTTCCTGAGCGGGACTAATCTGTTGGGCGCGAAGTGACACATTTTCCTTTTGAAGATCTTCATGGTCCGATCTCAATTTCTCAAGTTCCTGCTTCCTTTGAAGATAATCATAGGAAAGCTTTTCATGAGAAGTTGTGAGCGATTTATGTCGACCTTCAAGTTCCTGGTACTTAATATGAAGATTTTTTATGTCTTCAATTAAGGACTGAAACTTGGTCATTTCCGCGTCCAACAGGTCATCGCTTTTGTCTAACAGTTTTTGAGTATGTTCCATAGCTTTCTATTGTTCAGTTGCAATTTTAGCAAGTGTTTTGTAACTAGGTTTGGATTCACCATCAGAGTCATCTTCACTTGATGTTTGAAAGTAAGCATCACGTGATTTTACCTTGGCACCACGTCCATGAAGCAGTAGGTGGGAGGCGAGTCGTCCTTGTCATTATCATCAGCGTTGGTGATGGAGCCATTGTCTTCGGTGTTGAAGATGGACTTGGCGACGTAGGCTATAGCCAGAGCCAGACTCGTAACACCAGAGTCTGACTCCTCCTCAGATTCCACCTCCACCTCCTCAGAAGCTGACTCCTCCTCTTAATCCATTTCCTTGCCAACAAAAGCACGGGCTTTGCCAGATGAGCTCTTCTTGTGTGATGAAGACTTGGAAGAAGACTTGGAAGAAGACTTTGAGGATTTCTTCTTCTTCTTGTCATCCGAATCATATTCTTTGCTCTTCTTCTTCTTCTTCTCATTGTCCCACTGTGGACACTAAGAGATGTAGTGATCAGGTTTCTCGCACTTGTGACAGGTTCTCTTCTTGTGATCATAGGCAGAAGCTTCATCATTCCTTGAGCTGGATCATGAAGACTTTCTAAAGCCTTTCTTCTTGGTGAGTTTCTGGACATTCTTCACAAGCATAGCAAGCTCCTTTCCAATGTCTTCAGGATCACCAGAACTGCAGTCAGATTCTTCTTCAGATGAGGAAGCAGCAACCTTTGCCTTCAAAGCACGAGTTCGGCCATAGTTGGGGCCATAGATATCTTGTTTCTCAGATAGCTGGTACTCATGTGTGTTGAGCCTCTCAAGTATGTCAGACGGATCGAGAGTCTTAAAATCAAGGTGTTCTTGTATCATCAGGGCTAAGGTGTCAAATGAGCTGTCGAGAGATCTCAGTAGTGTCTTCACTATCTCATGCTTCGTGATCTCAGTGGCGCCGAGTGCTTGGAGCTCATTTGTGATATCAGTGAGGCGATCAAATGTGAGCTGGACATTTTCATTGTCGTGTCTCTTGAAGCGGTTGAAGAGGTTGCAGAGAGTACTGATACGTTGATCTCGCTGAGTTGAGACGCCTTCATTGACCTTGGAGAGCTAGTCCCAGACTAGCTTCGACGTTTCCAGAGCACTCACACGGCCATACTACCCTTTGGTAAGGTGACCACAGATGATGTTCTTTGCAGTAGAGTCTAGTTGAATGAACTTCTTGACATCAGCAGGGGTGACACCTTCACCCATCTTGGGAACGTCGTTCTTGACGACATACCATAGATCGACATCAATGGCTTCAAGACACAGCGCATCCTATTCTTCCAGTAGGGATATTCAGTGCCATCGAAGATGGGGCACGCAGTGGAGACTTTGATTATCCCTGCAGTCAACATAGCTAAACTCCAGGTGGTTAAACCGAATCACACAGAACAAGGGAGTACCTTGCTCTGATACGAATTGAAAGGTGATGTAGGGCAGAACCCTATGGTGACGGTCTTTCACGTTTGGAGTAGATCCTACAAGGAATCACGAAGAACACGCGGAAGAACTAGAGGGAAAACATGGGGAGAATGAGAGAAACACTCAACCGACACGGAATCAATCACACGAGTGCTAGATCACCGAAAGCAAAAGCTATCACATGATCCATAATCAATAAAGGTAAGGATACAAAGGAACTGTTCTTCTCCGTACGAAGGTCTTGATGGTCTTCCCTAGAAAGGGGTCTTGAATCCGCTCGGGGGATCTTCTCCGAAGAGGTCGTGAGCTCCAAGGAGAAGTAACCGAGTGGATGAGCAAGGCTCTCACACAAATATGAGCTAAACCAATGCTACCTTAACTAGGAGGAGGTGGAGGAGTATATATAGTCTAGGGCCATGAAGGGGTAAGTGAGGGCGAAGGGGTACATGGGCTCGGCCAATTACACTGTGCGTAGACAGGCCGGTTGTACCAGACATGGGGGCAGTTGTACCGCTGGTAACTCATGCAGGGTGGAAGTACCGGACGAGGAAGGCGGTACTACCGCTGGGGTCAGGTGCTGGCTTCTGCGGATGGACGTCGGGGCTCCTGCGGTTGTACCGGTTGCTGGGCCAGTAGTACCGGTCTTTTGGGAATTACCGGTACATCCGGTGATGTACCGGCCTTGCACCGCTTGATCACAGAAAGGAGGCCGGTTGTTGGGTGGTAGTCGGCCGGTTGTTCCGCCCGGGCGGTTGTTGGGCGGTTGTATCGGTCCTTCCAGGCTGGGCAGAATGCCTCCTTGATCTTGATGTCCATCTTGCACCGTTCCTTCTCCTTGGTTTCTTACATGGTACCTGAGCACGCAAAGCGTTTCCGTTTGAGGTAGTAGCCATGTCTCAAATGGGTCAAAGGGAAGTTCAACAAGGAAAGAGTTAACCTCGGATTGGATGGCACGTGCTCGAGCTCTTGTCATGGGTCCTCTTGGAGCTTGTGTCATCGAAGTAGTGTCCATGGGGATGATGGAAGGATGCTCCGCATCATCTCCCCCCCCCTGGGAGAGATCCGACCTCGGATCAAAATCCTCATCTCCATGGTATGACACGAGGTCCTTGACGTTGAAGATATCACTCACATTGTACTTGCCTCATGGTAGGTCCATCTTGTAGGCGTTGTCGTTGTAGCGTGCTAGCACCTTCAAAGGTCCATCGGCTCGAGGGAGAAGCTTGGACTTGCGTTCGTTGGGGAAGCGGTCCTTGCGAAGGTGTAGCCACACTAGATCACCAATGTTGAAGACCATGGGTTTCTTGTTGACGTTGAGCTTCGTCGCTAGTCGTTGTACTTGGCGCTCGATGGTGTGCCTTGTATCTTCATGCATCTTCTTGATGTAACTTGCACGAGCACTTGCGTCGAGGTTGGTTCGCTCTTGTAGAGGAAGAGGTAGAATGTCCAATGGGGACAATGGCTTGAAGCCGTAGACAATCTCGAAGGGGGACTTGCCGGTTGTCGAATGTCTTGTACGGTTGTAGGCGTACTCGGCGATGGGTAGACATGCCTCCCACTCCTTGATGTTCTTCTTGATCAACACGCGAAGTAGAGTGGAGAGAGTCCGATTCGTCACCTCCATTTGGCCGTCGGTTTGAGGATGGTATGCGGATGAGAACAAGAGCTTGATTCCGAGCTTGGTGCATAGGGTCTTCCAAAAGTAACTCAAGAACTTGACGTCGCGGTTGGTCTTTGGTACTCCATGGAGACGCAAGATTTCCCTACAAAAGAGATTTGCAACGTGTGAAGCATCGTCTATCTTGTTGCAAGGAATGAAATGTGCCATCTTAGAAAATCTATCCAGTATAACAAACACGGAATCCTTTCCATTTTGAGTTCTAGGCAAACCAAGTATAAAATCCATGCTAATGTCTTCCCAAGGTTGATAAGGAATAGGAAGAGGCATGTAAAGACCATGGGATTGAGCTTTAGACTTAGCTTTGCGACATGTAGAGCAACGGTTGGTGAAGCGTGAGACATCGCGGAACATCTAGGGCCAAAAGTAGTTCTTGGAGAGTGCGGCGAATGTCTTGTCGCGTCGAAAGTGTCCCATGAGTCTGCCTCCATGAGCCTCTTGCAAAAGGAGCAAACAAAGAGAAGACTCGGGAATGCAAAGTTTGTTAGCTCTCTAAGGTAATCATCCTTTATGTAGTATCGTTCCCAAGACGTGTGTGTCAAACACTTAGCATAAGGAGTAGCAAAAGAAGGATCATGCTCATACAAGTCTTTTATATGCTCAAAACCAATAACATTCAACTCAAGTTTAGTTACAAGCGTGCATATGCGTGAAAGTGCATCCGCAACTACATTTTCTTTACCCTTAATGTACTTGATCACATATGGGAAAGATTCAATAAATTCACTCAATTTGGCATGACGCTTGTTCAATTTAGTTTGACCTTTTAAGTACTTAAGCGTTTCATGATCGGTATGGATGACAAACTCATGAGGTCTAAGGTAATGTTCCCAAACATGTAGCACACGCACTAAAGCATATAATTCTTTGTCATAGATGGGATAGTTAAGTTGAGCATCGGAGAGTTTTTCACTAAAATATGCAATGGCTCGTTTTTCTTGCATCAAAACGCCGCCAATTCCGGTACCACTTGCATCACAATGAACCTCAAAAGTTTTGTCAAAGTTGGGCAAAGCAAGAATCGGAGCATGAGTAAGCAAAGACTTGAGCTCATCAAAAGCGGTGGATTGCAAAGATCCCCAAACAAAAGCAGTGTCGGTGTCAAAACCGGCGGATCTCGGGTAGGGGGTCCTGAACTGTGCGTCTAGGCAGATGGTAACAGGAGACAAGGGACACAATGTTTTTACCCAAGTTCGGGCCCTCTCGATGGAGGTAAAACCCTACTCCTGCTTGATTAATATTGATGATATGGGTAGTACAAGAGTTGATCTACCACGAAATCAGAGAGGCTAAACCCTAGGAGCTAGCCTATGGTATGATTGTTGTTCGTCCTATGGACTAAAACTCTCCGGTTTATATAGACACTGGAGAGGGCTAGGGTTACACAGAGTCGGTTACAATGGGAGGAGATCTACATATTGTATTGCCAAGCTTGCCTTCCACACCAAGGAAAGTCCTATCCGGACACGGGACGAAGTCATCCATCTTGTATCTTCATAGTCCGGGAGTCCGGCCAAAGGTCATAGTCCGGCCATCCGGACACCCCCTAATCCAGGACTCCCTCAGTAGCCCCTGAACCAGGCTTCAATGACAACGAGTCCGGCGCGCAAATTGTCTTCGGCATTGCAAGGCGGGTTCCTCCTCCGAATACTTCATAGAAGATGTTTGAACACAAGGATAGTGTCCGGCTCTGCAAAATAAGTTCCACATACCACCGTAGAGAGGATAATATCTACACAAATACAATCTGCTGACGTACTCCGTAGCGTGACGTCATGCCATAGCCAAACCATTATTCGAATCATTTTACTGTCCCACCTTAGCGCATTTAGCGAGGCGGTTTCCTTGGTACGTCTTCTCAAAGCAGAGATCGTGTCCCCTTATTCCGGGATTCTCATCAATACGGGTGTGGGTAACCCAACCGCGCCATTATTCGTGGCGCTTGGGAGATAAGCGAGTTTTATTAGGCTGGTGGGGGCTCATAGTTTCGGCCGCCCATATAAGGGGATAAGGATCCACCCTTTCCATCTACGCCTTCTTCGTCCTTTGCTCATCCATTCCTGCGCACTCGAGCTCCAGCGCCCCAGTCCGCACTTACCACCTCAACCTTCTCCAATCATGTCCGGAGCGGGCGGTAGATGGATGGCCTCCACCGTCACGGAGGGGCACATCAAAAAGTTGAGGAAAGCCGGATACTTGTCTAACGACATCGCGCACCGACTCCCAGATGAGGGGCAACTCATCCCCACCCCTAGGCCCCATGAGAGGGTCGTGTTTCTCCCCCATTTCCTCCGCGGACTGGGATTTCCTCTTCACCCGTTCGTCCGGGGGCTCATGTTCTACTACGGCCTGGACTTCCATGATCTGGCCCCGAACTTCATCCTCAACATCTCGGCGTTCATCGTCGTGTGTGAGGTCTTCCTCCGCATCCAGCCCCACTTCGGCTTATGGCTGAAGACCTTCAACGTCAAGCTAAAGGTTGTGGGTAGCCGACAAGCGGAGTGCGGAGGCGCCATGGTGGGCAAGATAGCCAACGTTACATGGCTCGAGGGCGCCTTCGTGGAAACCAACAAAGGGTGGCAATCGGGGTGGTTCTACATCACCGAGCCGCGTGACCCTGAATGGGCAGCGGCCCCCGAATTCCGATCTGGCATCCCCACGCGGCTCACCTCATGGAAAGAGATGGGCCTGTTGTGGGGTAATTCGGCAGAGGTGACCGGACTTCAAACCTGCGTCAAAGACCTGATCGACAGGAAGGTTAAACTCGTCACCGTAGTCCAGGTCATGCTCTTCCACCGGATCCTCCCGTGTCAACGACGGGCTTTTAATCTGTGGGAATTCGGCCCGGCCCAGCACCAAACTTTGTCCAGGCTCTTTGACACAACGCATGAAGATGCCTGGAAGGTGCTTTTCAAGAGCTCTGAGGTTCACCCTCCCATTACCGAGGATCGCGGATTCTGCGCGAAGCGTCAAGCCAGCGCAGTAAGCTCAATTTACCCATCATGGGGTATTTGCTTTCCATAGTTTGACTCTATGCGGGATCTAAACTCCCATTCCCTTAACAGGACTGGCAGAAGAAGGCCGGACAGATCCACTGTCCGGATCCTTTGCCCGAAGACCCAGCGGACGCCTGTTTGACAAAGCTGCTGGTTCCGGCACCCCACATGGTGCCGGAGAAGAAGGCCAAGAAGAAGGCCACGGGGACTCGAAAGAGTTCCCGATGCCTGGTGGTGTCGGACTCATCGCCTGATGACTGCGAAGCGCCCTCCGCCTCCGAAGACGAGTAGGAGGAAGAAGAAGCCTCCCCCCCTCCAGCGGGGGGTGGAAAGAAAAGGAAGGCCGCCCCAACTGGGGAGGCCGGAGGGTCCAAGAAGGGGAAGACCCTTCTTCCGGACTACACCTCCGACGCTGAAGACGGCGGAGAGGAATGGCCATCCAGGGTCAAGCCCCTGGCAAAATCGTAAGTATCCGGATACCAGAATAACTTATGGCATTCCTCTATTGTACAGTACCTTCTAACGCCGAATTCAATCATGCAGTCCGCCCAAGGCTCAGCTCGGCGATTCGTCGAGCGGCTCCCTGGATTCGTCGGATGTGAATAGCTCTTCACTCCCGACGGCCTCCTCCCCTCGCCCTACAGACGATGCCGAGGTGGAGTCCCAAGAGGGACTAAACCAGGAGGAGGTGGTCCTGGAGGCGCCGCAAGGTCACCTCCCGGACTCCAGGCCCAAAGGGGATGAAGCCCCAGACGGATCTAAGTCCGTCCCTGGGCCGGACACCGCTCCGGAACCTTCAGTGGTTCCAGAGTCTGGCAGGCGGCCCCTTCGCAAGAAGGGCAAGCCTACGACGCCGACGGCCTCTGTCCAACCAGAGGCGCCGGACAATTTGCTGGAGGTGCTTAACGGCGCCTCCATCAACGAGGAGCACCACACTGTTATGAGTGCGGTGATTCAGAAGGTTCAGTCCGCCAAGAGCGGGCTGATAGAAGCCTGTACCAGCCTTCTAACAGGCTTTGAGGTATGTGTTTAAAACATATAAAAATGTTACCGCATAGACAGTAGCCCCTGATGCTCAGTTTGGTGTTTGGAAAGAAAAGCCGGACTGAGGATCTTAAAAAGATATACGCAGGAGTCTAACATAAATATGTCAATATGGGAATGCAGGCTGTGCTGCTGACCTCTGCCGCACTGACTGCGGAGGTCGATGCATTGAAGCAGAGCCTCGAGCGGTCCGAGAACGAGCTCGGCCGTGCCAAGAAGCAGCTCGAGGACAAGGAAGGTATGTAATACCTTATATAAGTATATAACAAATACCTGGTTGCAAATAATGACAGGACCAACGTGAATGTTGCAGGGGCCACATCCGAGGTGGCAACCCTCAAGGAAGCGCTGTCCAAGGCCAAAGACAATGCGGCCGTGGAGCGCACTGAGCGAGAAAAGCAAGAGGTGCGGGTGGAGGAGGTGCGGCAAGAGCTCGATGCTCTCGTGAAGAAACATGAGAGTTTAGAGCTTGACTTGAAGACTCGAGAGTCCGAGCTTGCCTCGACACTTGAAAGTGCCAAATCTGCCAAGGCCGAACCCCAAAAAGCCCTCCAGGAGATTGAGGCGATGAAAAATATTGCGGCGGGTAAGGCATTCTTTATGCAAAGCAAGCACGTGAAAGTAAATTACCTATTACTTACCCGAATCCGGAGCTCTCCAGGAGCATTCGTAGATCTGCCCCGCAGTGTATCCGCCGCCGCCGCATTCTACCAGGCCGAGGAAGGGAGCTCGACCGAGAAGGTGTTTTGGTCCCAGTATGCTGAGGCCGGACACCAGGTGCCCCTGAGCGACCAGCTGAAGCAGCTGGTCGAGCTTCATAAGGCAGCCGAACAGGCCATGAAGGGCCTGCTAGGCCGGCTGTGGCCTGGGGAGGCCATGCCTTTGAGCTACTTTGGGCTGGTGCGGCGGCTGGTGGATGCCTGTCCACGGCTAGAAGTCATCAAGCGCTCCGTATGCATCGAGGGCGCCCGTAGGGCTTTTGCCCGTGCTAAAGTGCACTCGGGCAAGCTGGATGCTGAGAAGCTGGTGAAGGATGGGCCACCGAAGGGGAAGGAGCATCGCAGGCCCGAGATGTATTATGAGGGCGTCCTGAAGGGTGCCCGTCTTGTAGCGAATGAATGTACCAGGGATGTAATTTTTGAGTAAACTCGCTCGTGTTTATCCTGTGCGCTGAAGACTTGTTCATATGCGCTAAGCAACACTTTTTGTATTTAAAATATTACCTTCTGTGCGGCCGTTTATTAAATTTGAGAGATGCAAGTCGTCGGCTTCTACCCCCATGCCACGAGTGCTGGGGTGTTCGGGATAAACCTGAGCGCTCTTGTTCCCATTCTTGGGTCCGTCTAGGGAGGCGCTCATCACAACGAACAAGGCCATCGGACTTATAATGCTTTATCACTCTCACTTAGCCATATAATTCTATAATTTTAAATTTCGGCGAAGCCCCTAGTATTCGGAAGACAGAGTTCTGGGCGCTATCCACGCCTAGGCCGGATAAATCCAGCTCCTCGCTCTAAGCGGCATAAGTCTTTAGGGACTCAAAAAACCTCTCGAACAGCGACCGGTCTCTCGCCCTATCATGACGGTCAGTTTTAGCTTTCTCTACTGAGGTGTTAACCTAGCTCAACTGGGGCACAACCACAGTAGTTCTCCCAGTGCTACCTTAGCCTACATTGCGGAACGTAAGGTACCAAAACATGGGAGCCGGGCAAACCCAACTATTGACCCAAGACATGATTCGGAGCCGATGCATATAGTGCTATAAGTTCGGGGTGCCGCACTCATGAGACTGTTCGGTCTTCTCACACCGTATTATGGGGTACTTAAGCCCCTGGTGTATTGGCCGTACCAAAGTGTACGGTTGCATAATGTCATGACTGAACATATTTATATAAAAATAAATGAATACAATAACTGACAAGAGCTATGTATTGTTTATTAAAAAAGGGCTGCTATGAGAGCAGGACGATACAAATAGTGCAAAACGCAAGAGATGGGATTATTTGACATGTCCCCCTCCAAGGGCAAGCTGCGAGACATTAAGTAAGACAGGTATTTAGCTCGTTATAGAGACCACCTGGACATTTGACGTGGCTTGTTGTCTCCCTGGCTATTGCATCGTGTGTTCGGCGAGTGTATTGCCGGACAGGCCTTCCGAATGGTGGAGTCCTGAAAGTATATATAAAAAGAAAAAGGAAGAAATGGCAAAATCGGGAGCCCCTAGTGCGGTTGAGCTGCATTCTGGGTGTGCCGTGGTTGTGCCCCTCCCCTTATGCCCATGGTATTTCCAGAGCGTAATTATGTACGCGTGGTACTACTATCGCAATCCCGCGAGGGCTGGGGTTGGGGCCGCACTTCTATGCTTGCTCGGAAAGTGCCAGACGGTTTTGTTGTAGGTTACATTGGGCGCGCTTGACGTTGTCCGGACGTTTAACAGCTGGATTGGAGATTTGCCTTGAGAGGCTACTTTGTATTTCCGCCGCCAGGGTTGCCGCGTGCTCCTCTGTTCGGAGAGAGCGTTCGGTGTTTCCATTGGCCGTAATGACTCCGCGAGGGCCTGGCATCTTGAGCTTGAGATATGCGTAGTGCGGCACCGCATTAAATTTTGCGAATGCAGTTTGTCCGAGCAGGGCGTGATAGCCACTGCGGAATGGGACTATGTCGAAGATTAACTCTTCGCTTCGAAAATTATCCGGGGATCCAAAGACCACTTCGAGTGTAACTGAGCCTGTACAGCTAGCTTCTACACCTGGTATGACGCCTTTAAAGGTCGTCTTTGTGGGTTTAATCCTCAAGGGATCTATACCCATTTTTCGCACTGTATCCTGATAAACCAGGTTCAGGCTGCTAACACCGTCCATGAGTACTCTAGTGAGGTGAAATCCGTCAATGATTGGGTCTAGGACCAATGCGGCGAATCCATCGTGACGAATGCTAGTGGGGTGGTCCCTTCGATCAAAAGTGATCGGGCATGAGGACCATGGGTTGAACTTTGGGGCGACTGGCTCCAACGCATAGACGTCCTTGAGAGCACGCTTCCGTTCCCTTTTGGGGATATGGGTTGCGTATATCATGTACACCGTCCGCACTTGTGGGGGGAAGCCCTTCTGTCCGCTGTTGTTCGGCGGCCGGGGCTCCTCCTCGTCATCGCTATGCAGCCCCTTGTCTCTGTTTTCGGCACTTAACTTGCCTACCTGCTTGAACACCCAACAATCCATGTTGGTGTGATTGGCTGGTTGTTCGGGGGTGCCATGTATCTGGCACGAGCGATCGAGTATCCGGTCTAAACTGGATGGGCCTGGAGGATTTCTTTTGAATGGCTTCTTCCGCTGACCGGGTTTAGAGCCTCTAAATCCGGCATTAACTGCCGTGTCCTCAGTATTATCGCCGTTAAAACGACGCTTGTGCTTGTTATGACATGACCTGCCATTTTTGTCCTTGGTATCTGAGTTACCAGTGCTCTTGGTCATGTTATTGCTTCGAGCTAGCCAGCTGTCTTCTCCCGCGCAAAAGCGGGTCATGAGTGTCGTGAGGGCTGCCATAGATTTCGGCTTTTCCTGTCCTAGGTGCCGGGCAAGCCATTCGTCTCAGATGTTGTGCCTGAAGGCTGCAAGGGCCTCTGCATCCGGACAGTCGACTACTTGATTTTTCTTGGTTAAGAACCGCGTCCAGAATTGTCTGGCCGATTCCTCTGGCTGTTGAATTATGTGGCTTAGGTCATCGGCGTCCGGTGGTCGCACATAAGTGCCCTAGAAGTTGTCAAGGAATGCGGATTCCAGGTCCTCCCGGCAACTAATTGACTCTGCTGGCAGGCTGTTAAGCCAATGCCGAGCTGGTCCTTTAAGTTTGAGTGGGAGGTATTTGATGGCGTGTAGATCATCACCACGGGCCATGTGGATATGAAGGAGATAATCCTCGATCCATACTGCAGGATCTGTTGTGCCATCGTATGATTCGATGTTTACGGGTTTAAAACCCTCGGGGATTTGATGATCCATTACTTCGTCTGTGAAGCATAGTGGGTGTGCGGCGCCTCTGTACTGGGCTATATCACGATGTAGCTCGGATGAGCTTTGTCTGTTGTGCTCGGCCTGGCCGTATTAGCCATATCCGGCGTGACGGTTATCGTCACGTGACGTGGGGCGCCCACGCGATCCATAGATTGATCTTGTTTGCCTTGCCTTGTCCTCCAATATGTCTCGTAGGTCTAGTGCGTTTCCCCGTGCCCTGGTATTTTTTGAGCGGCGCCGGTTGCGGCTTGAGTTGAGGGCTGAAAGGCCTCTCTGTCGCGGCCACGGGGTGGCCGATCGGCCGCATCATACGCTGGTGATGTAGGTTTAGTTGCTTCCTCATCTAGTTGGGGTAGCAGCCTGCGCTTTGGGTAGCTCTTGGAGGGGCGTTCGAGTTTGTACTCTTCGTCCGCCAGGACTTCAGTCCATCTGTCGGCTAGCAAATCTTGGTCAGCTCTAAGCTGCTGCTATTTTTTCTTGAGGCTGCTTGCCATGGCCATAAGCCTGTGTTTGAAACGCTCTTGTTCGACGGGATCCTATGGCACGAAAAATTCGTCATCGTCGAGGCTTGCCTCGTCTTCGGAGGGAGGCATATAATTGTCGTCCTCGACCTCCCTATCTGCCGCTCTCTCATGAGGGCTGGCTTCTCCGTCCTCCTGCACTGAATCCTGCTGGAGGGGGTTGTCTTCGGCACTGTCCGGGGTGTTGTTATCTCCAGTGCCAGACTCGCCGTTTTTGCTTTGGCGGGATTTAGAGCGGCGCCGCTGACGCCGGCGCTTAGGTTGTTTCTTGGAGGGGTCATCCTCCATTTTTTTCATCACCATTCCCTGCTTTCGGGGTGTCCACCATGTATATGTCATATGACGAGGTGGCTTTCCAGTGCCCTATAGGTGCTGGTCCTTGGTCGTCTCCTTCATCGGCATCCATACCATCGATGTCTTCGGAGTCGAAGTCGAGCATGTCGGTTAAATCGTCGACAGTGGCTACGAAGTGGGTTGTGGGTGGGTTTCGAATTTATTCATCGTCCGCATCCCAACCTTGCTGACCATAGTCCGGCCAGGGCTCTCCTGACAAAGAGAGAGACTTTAGTGAATTCAGGATGTCGCCAAAGGGCGAGTGCTGAAAGACGTCCGCGGCGGTGAACTCCATGATCGGAGCCCAATTGGGTTCGATCGGAAGGGGTGCGGAAGATTCGGAGTCCGGAAAGGAGTCCGGCACCTTGGAGTCACCGGCCTCACAAAGGACTAGGCTGGTATTTGGCTCGATCGCCATAGAGATTGGAGCTCCCGGGGCGGCGTCCAACCGTCCGTCCCCGACTGGCACGGTCGGCTCCGAGCTAAGGGTCCGAGCGGACACCTGAGCGGCGCTCTGGGCGCTGTCCGGCGGTAGAGCTAGATCATGCGCATCGTGATAGTGCGGCGCGCTCGGCCGTGGCTCGAATCCGTCAAAGATCAAGTCCCCGCGGATGTCAGCCGTGTAGTTCAAACTTCCAAATCTGACCTGATGGCCAGGGGCGTAGCCTTCGATCTGCTCCAGACGGCCAAGCGAATTGGCCCGCAGTGCGAAGCCGCCGAACACGAAGATCTATCCGAGGAGAAAAGTCTCACCCTGGACCGCGTCGTGGTTGATGATCGAAGAAGCCATCGGGCCTAAAGGTGATGACACAGAGAAACTCTCAATGAAAGCACCAATGTTGGTGTCAAAACCAGCGGATCTCGGGTAGGGGGTCCCGAACTGTGCGTCTAGGAGGATGGTAACAGGAGACAAGGGACACGATGTTTTTACCCAGGTTCGGGCCCTCTCGATGGAGGTAAAACCCTACTCCTGCTTGATTAATATTGATGATATGGGTAGTACAAGAGTTGATCTACCACGAGATCAGAGAGGCTAAACCCTAGAAGCTAGCCTATGGTATGATTGTTGTTCGTCCTATGGACTAAAACTCTCCGGTTTATATAGACACCGGAGAGGGCTAGGGTTACACAGAGTCGGTTACAATGGGAGGAGATCTACATATTGTATCCCCAAGCTTGCCTTCCACGCCAAGGAAAGTCCTATCCGGACATGGGATGAAGTCTTCCATCTTGTATCTTCATAGTCCGGGAGTCCGGCCAAAGGTCATAGTCCGTCCATCCGGACACCCCGTAATCCAGGACTCCCTCAAGGAGCATTCTTCTTACTCAAGGCATGCAAAGGAGCGGCAATTGTGCTAAAGTTTTTCACAAAGCGGCGATAAAAACCTGCAAGACCAAGAAAATTGCGCACTTGCTGCAAATTGGTGGGTTGGGGCCAAGTTTTAATTGCCTCAATCTTAGTTTCATCAACATGGACACCCTTGGAAGATACAACAAAACCCAAGAAAACCACTTTGTCAACACCAAACGTGCATTTTTTCAAGTTTGCATAAAGGCGTTCCTTGCGAAGGGTTTGCAAAACGGATTTAACATGATTAATATGCTCTTTCATGGTTTTGCTAAACACAATAATATCATCAAAGTAAACCACAACAAAGACTCCAATGTAATGTCGAAGCACATGATGCATAAGACGCACGAAAGTACCGGGAGCTTCCGATAAACCCATAGGCATGACTAACCACTCATATAAGCCAAATTTTGTTTTGAAAGCAGTTGTCCATTCATCACCCTCTTGTATGCGGATTTGATAATAGCCACTTTTAAGATCAATTTTTGAGAAAAAGTTGGCTCCGCTAAGCTCATCAAGCATATCATCTAAGCGAGGAATGGGATGCCTATAGCGAACGGTGATAGCATTTATAGGTCTACAATCGGAACACAAGCGGAAACTTCCATCGGGCTTAGGCACAAGTATAACGAGAACGGCACAAGGGCTTAAGCTTTCACGTACATGACCGTTGTCGATGAGTTGTTGTACTTGCCGTTGAATCTCCTTAGTTTCTTCGGGATTGACTCGGTATGGAGCTTTGTTTGGGAGAGGCGCTCAGGGGATGAGGTCGATTCGATGCTCAATGCCTCGAAGAGGAGGTAGACCCGGAGATAGCTCATCGGGGAAAACATCTTGGAATTCCTGCAAAAGAGATTGAAACACTAAAGGTAGCTCGTGAGAGATGTTAGATATTGGCTCTCCATCCTTGCACACAAGGACAAAGTGCATCACACTCGATGGGTTCTCACACACTTCTCTCATCTCACTTTTGGTGGCAAATAGGATGAGGTTTTTCTCTCTAGGCGAAGAGGCGCTCAAGTTTGGCTTGTGGTTCTCACTCATTTTTGGGTGGGTCACTTTTTCACTCTTCTCTTCACGATGGGTGGCTTGCTTGTCGGCTATCACTTGACTAGGAGACATAGGTCGTAGCACATATTCCTTCCCTTTTATTTTGAAGCTATAGTGATTGGTACGCCCGTTGTGGATGACACCACGGTCAAATTGCCATGGCCTACCAAGAAGGAGGTGGCAAACTATCATTGGGACCACATCACACTCCAAAGTGTCGTCATATGCACCAATTTTGAAGGAGACTTGGACCATATGCTCAACTCGTATAGTGCCGGAGTCACTTAGCCATTGAACCTTGTAGGGGTGCGGGTGCTTCCTCTTGACCAATTGAAGCTTGGAGCATAGTTCTTCACTTGCCAAGTTGTGACAACTACCTCCATCGATGATGACCTTGACGGACCTTCCATTGATGTCGGCCTTTGTGTGGAAGATGTGGCATCGTTGGTCTTCTTCTTGTTGATGTTGAAGAGTCAAGACTTTGGAGACAACGAGAGCGGGGCTCGAATCCTCATCACAAAAGACTTGATCATCTTCATCCTCATTCACGCGCCGATGCATGGCCACTTGCTCAAGAGCTTCCATCTCTTCTTCACTCATGGAGTCGTATGTACCATCGTCGTTGAGGATCATGGTGCGCTTGTTCATGCATTGATAGGACTTGTGGCCTCGGCCGCCGTAAGTGAAACACTTGAAGGAGCTTGTTTTGATGGTCTCATCGGTCGGAGTAGATGATGAAGCACGCGGTTTGAAGGTGTTTGTAGTAGGAGAAAGACGACTTGAACTTGCCGAAGTTTTCTTGTAACTTGACTTGTCGTCATTGCTTGGAGAAGGTTTGGTTGATGTAGATGTTGGAGTAGTCATTGAATCTTGGATGTTGGAGAAGCCGTAGGTCTTGGATGAGTACTTGGCGTACTTGAAGTCATCTTGCACTTGACGTTCCGCCTTTGTAGCTTGATGCACGAGCTCAATGAGGTTGGAGTAGGGTTGGAAACCGGCAATCTTCTTGATGGGATGATTGAGTCCATTCAAGAAACGTGCCATAGTTTGCTCATCATCTTCCGTGACATTGGCTCGAATCATGGCTATCTCCATTTCCTTGTAGTATTCTTCGACACTCTTTGTTCCTTGCTTGAAGAGTTGTAACTTCTTGAAGAGATCGCGGTTGTAGTAGGTTGGTACAAAGCGTGCTCGCATGACATCCTTCATTTGGGCCCAAGTGGTTATTGGAGGTTCACCTCTTTCTTGTCGGCGTTCAATGACTTGTTCCCACCATATGAGTACATAGTCTTGGAACTCAAGTGATGCCATTGCGATCTTCTTCTCTTCATCATAGTTGTGCAAACGAAATATTTTGTCGACCTTCAATGCCCATGAGAGGTAATCTTCTGGATCATTGCTTCCATTGAACTTGGGCATTATGAACTTGAGCTTGCCATAGCGTTGCTCTTCATTGTGTTGTTGGCGATGGTGATGATGACGTCCTTGACGTGGAGGATAATCATCCTCATGTTGCTCTTGGCGTGGAGGAAGTCCATGATCAACGTGCTCTTGTTGAACTTGAGGTTGAGGTGAAGCTTGATGAGCTTGTGGAGGAGCTTGAGGAACTTGACGTTGCACACGTGGTTGGTAGTTCCTCTCTTGGATTTCTTCTCGAAGAGCTTCCTCTTGATTGTGCCGTTCGCGATTGCGGTTGGCGATGGCTCGACTTGATTCTTGAAGGGCACGTTGCGCCTCAAGAGCTTGTGCTTCTCGTTGTTGTTGTTGAAGACGTTGAGCCTCGACGTCTTGTTCCTCTTGGTGTAGACGCGCTCATTCTTCCTCTTGGCGCCGTAGTCGTTGCCGTTCTTGAGCTTGAGCAAAAGCGACTTGGTTTGATTGAGTACGAGGGACTTGCTCATCGACTTGCTCTTGTGAATGCTTGTCATGTAGCGGGTTGCGAGATGCATGACGGTCTTGACGCGCGGCTCGTCGAAGAGTGTTCGATGACGGTGTACTTGAGTCGGAGAAGGTGTCGTTGGAGTGTCGACTCGAGCGGCTCCGTCTTGAGGATGAAGAAGTGGAAGGATGCCGGTTCCTCATCAAGGCGCGGATCTCGTCCATTCTTGCATCATTCTCTTGTTTGTGAGAGTCGAACTTGTTGTCGATGTAGTCTCTTGTATGTTGCTCGGAGAGTCGCAAGTCGGTGGCGAGGTTGTCGATGCGGTCGCTCATTGCTTGTTGTTCTTGGTGTAACGCCCTTTGAGCACCAAAGAGGTGGCTCTTTGTGACAAATGATGACATGTCGTCGCCGTTCTTGATGAGGGGTGGATTGGTAGAAGAACTTGGCCTATCCATCATTCCAAGCAAAATGTAAGTGGTAGACGGAAAAGAACATGCACCAAATGTACCTTGACCAAAGTTGAAGATGAATCAAGTTCACTCAAATGCGGACAATGAAATAGCACTTTTGGTACCAATTCTTGTCGGTTCTCACACCTACACAAGTAAAAGCTTATGGCGGAGCTTGGTTAGGATGGTTGCACAAAATTGATTGCAATCGTTAGTTTGACTCAAAGATGTTGAAAAAGATTCGCAAATTCGCAAATGTAACAAGTAGACCAAGCAAGTAGTGGTACACGGAAACACACACGCAAATAGATAAGTGGGATAGTGCAAACCAAAAGTGAGCCAAAATGTGGAATCCATGAAAATGCTCTTGTTGCACAATACTAGAGAGACGCTAGCACGACTGCACAATAGGAGGATACGTAGCTTGTGCACAACCTACTAGGCAAAAATGCAACGATCTCTATCCCAAGTATGCTATATGTATGGTATTTCGGTGCTATGATCCAAGATGATCTTATGTGACAATCTTAATGTAGTATGATGCTATGGTTCTTGCTTATAAGCTCTTTGCTTATCTTTCCTCTTTGCTTAAAAGCTTGGTTGGCTCTTTCACTTTTGAGCTCTTTTCGCATGCAAAACTTCACGAACCAAGATAGCAATTGTGTATGTGATGACAACTTTGTGACACACAAGTTGATGCCAAGATATGCACCACGTTGGTATGATATGTATGCTATGGAGTATGATCACTAATGTGCACAAGTCACGTTGCCAGCAATACTCAATGGCTAGTCTCGATGGGTAAGCAACGCAAAAGTAGGGACATGTGGGGTATCAATGCAATTGCAAGGTATGACAAAGATGTCGTCGAGGTTACCGTCCTTGGCGATGATGAGTCCTTCGCGAAGATGAGCGGTGGTGATGATGACGTCGAACCGTACTCATATAGCCGAAACACAATAGGACATGGGAACCACAACTCAAATTCTCAAAGACCAAAAGCAACAATGGTGGTAGCGGAAAGCGGAGGTGGTATAGCGTATGATGTGGTGAAAGCCCTAGGAAAAGATGCCCATGTTCGGAAAATTATATGGTTTCCAATGATGTTGTAGTCTAACTAGGTGGATGGTGGATATCCATAGCTTCTCAACGAGCTAAAGAACGCAAAAATCGGACTCCGGATGTGGAAGTTATGGTAAAAATGGTGAAACTGGGAATGCTGAAACTGGCATGGGCGGTAGTACCGCTCGGATGGGTGGTAGTACCGCTTGTTGTACTCAGCGGAAGTACCGCTTGGATGGGCGGTAGTACCGGTCAAGACGGGATTCTTCGCAGATTGTATCGTGACACGATTTTGGGGCGGAAATTGATGATTTCGGGGGCAAAATTGGAGGGATTTCGTGGATGGGAAGTGGGGAAACTTGGGGGAAAGCTAGATCCACTTGAAACCAAGCAAATCCACGGATCAAAATCAACAAAACATCATCAAACCAACAAATCACAAAAAAAATTGGGGCTATTTTTGGTGGGGATTTTCGGATTTAGGAAGAAAACAACAAAATCAAGCTAGAAAACATGGGGTAGGGGCTCCAAAAACGTGATCAACGTGGCTCATGATACCAAGATGATGTAGAGCAGAACCCTATGGTGGCGATCTTTCACGTTTGGAGTGGATCCTACGGGGAATCACGAAGAACACGCGGAAGAACTAGAGGGAAAACACGGGGAGAACGAGAGAAACACTCAACCGACACAGAATCAATCACACGAGTGCTAGATCACCGAAAGCAAAAGGTATCACATGATCCATAATCAACAAAGGTAAGGATACAAAGGAACCATTCTTCTCCGTACGGAGGTCTTGATGGTCTTCCCTAGAAAGGGGTCTTGAATCCGCTCGGGGAATCTTCTCCGAAGAGGTCGTGAGCTCCGAGGAGAAGTAACCGAGTGGATGAGCAAGGCTCTCACACAAATATGAGCTAAACCAATGCTACCTTAACTAGGAGGAGGTGGAGGAGTATATATAGTGTAGGTCCACGAAGGGGTAAGTGAGGGCGAAGGGGTACATGGGCTCGGCCCGTTACACTGTGCGCAGACATGCCGGTTGTACGGGACATGGGGGCGGTTGTACCGCTAGTAACTCATGCAGGGCGGAAGTACCGGACGAGGAAGGCGGTACTACCGCTGGGGTCAGGTGCTGGCTTCTGTAGATGGACGTCGGGCCTCCAGCGGTTGTACCGGTTGCTGGGCTGGTAGTACCGGTCTTTTGGGAATTACCGGTACATCCGGTGCTGTACCGGCCTTGCACCGCTTGATCACAGAAAGGAGGTCGGTTGTTGGGTGGTAGTCGGCCGGTTGTTCCGCCCGGGCGGTTGTTGGGCGGTTGTATCGGTCCTTCCAGGCTGGGCAGAATGCCTCCTTGATCTTGATGTCCATCTTGCACCGTTCCTTCTCCTTGGTTTCTTACATGGTACCTGAGCATGCAAAGCGTCTCCGTTTGAGGTAGTAGCCATGTCTCAAATGGGTCAAAGGGAAGTTCAACAAGGAGAGAGTTAACCTCGGATTGGATGGCACATGCTCGAGCTCTTGTCATGGGTCCTCTTAGAGCTTGTGTGGTCAAAAGGGCTAGTTATCGACTAGAGGGGGGATGAATAGGCGATTTTTATGAAAGTCTTCAAAACATGGGAGTTTCAAAGACAAACAATATAAACAACACTATTCAAATGCAGCGGAAGGTAGACTACACTAGACAAGCCATAGTCAAGTATTCAATGAAGTGAAAGCACGAAGACTAATAGCAGCTAGGTAGTAAAGATCAGGATGGAAGATAGTATGAAGCCAATCAGAACAGGTAGTCACACTGTGAAGTCAAATAGATAATGCAAGCAGGCAATGACTTCACGAAGACAAACTGTAAGTAAAGAGAAGTGCGAGATAGAACCAGTGGCTTTAGAAGGACATTGATTTGTTTAACCAGTTCCAGTTGCTGTGACAACTGTACGTCTGGTTAGGGAGGCTGAGATTCAACTCAGAAGACCGCGTCTTCACCTTATTACCCTTGAGCTAAGGACACTTAGTCCCCGCCCAATCACTCTGGTAAGTCTTGAAGGTAGACTTCCGAACCTTCACAGACTTCATTCACCGGCAATCCACAATGGCTCTTTGATGAGGACATCAATACCATTGTTACACCCACAGCCCCTGCTGCTATACATACTGGACCAATTACTAGAGCTCGTGCACGCCAATTAAATTACCAGGTACTTTCGTTTCTTGGTAATGATTCTAATGTTCATGAGAATATGATGCTGCCTAAATTGGATACATTTGTTTTGCTTATAAATGAAGGGCCTAGCTTGGAGAAGGATGAACATTGGAGCAAGAACAAGCATGGAGATGATGGCATGCGCAAGGGGAACAAGAACGGAGTTACAAGTGATGTTTCAGGACGTTGAAGCCACCATAATGTGTGCATGAAGCCTTGGACGAAATATACAAGATGCAACTTCATAACTTTCGTCCAGAGGCTATTCTAGGTGCTGCGTCACCTTATTATTGGGCCAGGCCCATGTATTTTCGAAATACTTCAGTATAGGCTGTTTTTAGAGTCCGTATGTGTGGGGAAACAAGAGATAGGGTTGGTTTCGGACCCCTTCCCCAAGGGCCACGAAATTCCCCCCTCTTCCTCCATATATATAGCCCTTAGGGTGGCACTTAGACTTTGTGTTTTGTTTAGACTAAAGTTCACCATAGCTGCAACTTCGCGTACTTCGTTTGTGTTCAACGACTAGACAAAGGCGTCACAGAACCCCACCTTGATCAATAAAGCTTTCCTCTTATATTCGCAATATCCAGATTGCAATCTTAGTTTCTTGCTTGTTCTTCGTTTGCCTGCAGGAAACAGACCTTCGTGGTCAGGTTGATCGTGCTCCGGCGTGGTCACTAACCTCTCGGAGTTGGTTTAGCGATTGCTAAGGCGCGACGTCCTCGCACGTTCGTAGTCGGATCGTCAAAGTCGACTTCCTCCAAAACGAAAGCCACCATCTCATCGAAAGACGGGACACCTTTGCCTCTGTCACTCTTTGATGCTCAGAACGCGATGCCTAACCGGCTGGAGGATTCACAGTCCTCAAGTGTAACAAGTCTACAGATCACGCGGACAGAAAGACTTTAGTGATGCCAAACACTCTTTGGGCTCTTGGTGGTTTGGGCTTTGTCCTCGCAAGGATTCTCTCTCAAAAGCTTCGGGGGTGGGTTGCTCTCAAACGACAAAAGCCGTGTACTAACTCTGAGCAGCCACCAATTTATGGTGTAGGGGGTGGGCTATTTATAGCCACTGGGCAACCCGACCTGATTTGTCCGAAATGACCCTGGGTCACTAAGGAACTGACACGTGTCACAACGGTCAGATTTCAAACACACGCGGCAGCTTGACTTGGGCTACAAGTAAAGCTGACTTATCCGACTCTGGATAAGATTTGCACTCATTGTCTTCGCTCGAAGACATAGGATTTGGTTGAGCATCACTTCAGTCACTCTGACTTTGTTCACTTGGACCCCACTTAACAGTGCGGTGGTTCCTATGACTCAACAAAGAAGAAAAGGAAACAACGAAACAACTAAGTCTTCGCGCTCCATAGTCTTCACTCAATGTCTTCTCGTGTCATAGACTTCAATGTGAATATCTTCACAGACCACCATTGTCTTCAATGTCTTCACACATTTTTAGGGGTCATCTCCGGTAGGTAAACCGAATCAAAGAGGGACTACTACCTGTGTTATCCTGCAATTCTCACAAACACATTAGTCCCTCAATCAGGTTTGACGTCAATACTCCAAAACCAACTAGGGGTGGCACTAGATGCACTTACAAGTTCAATCTTCTGTGCCCTAACTTGGTGGCGGAAGACACCTACAGCGGCGGCAGAGAGGACGAGGTCCGCGGCCAGCATGAGGACGGCATCGAAGAAGTCACCGCAGCTAAGCGCTTCGTCTCTGACATCGATGCGAGCTAGCGGAGGCGCTAGGGTTTGAGCGAGGTGGCGAGGTGGAAGAACAGATATTGACCGTGCGGGTGAGTATTTATAGGAAGGAGGAGGGTGGCGCAGTGCAATTACGCAGGTGCCCCTGACGGTTCACATGTGAGGGACACGTGGCATGCATGCAACTCATTGAAAGTTATTCCATGTTCCCACGCACGCCTGGATTGTCAGGTGGTCGTTCCGGCTTCTCCGGTATTCAGGCAATTAGGATACAACATTAAAAGTAGATTTAAATGTTTGTCACATTGTCTTCTACTGATAAGGACTCAGAGAAGACAATTGAAAGGTTTCAATACAATGCATATGATTTGGACAGATAGAGTTTGAGGTAGAAGCACATAGTAGGTTAGGGTGCGATCACATTCACTTAGATCAATAAAGATTCAAGAATGAAGACATAGCTATAAGTGAATGATGTAGATGACAGAACACAAACGAATATATAACTCAACATTGTGAAGATAAACCTTGAAGTCAAAGCAATGTTGAAGACAAACCAAATGCAAAGACTATGCTACCATGACGCCAAGAGAAACACTTCAGTAAGAATTTGGTGGTGGCGTTACCCACCGTATAGGAAGTATTAGACCTAAACATGGTGCACAATTATCTTGGCGCTCCTAAGTCAAATTCCAAGTTGATGTATTCACACTTAGAGTGTGTGTCTTCATTGATTGAAGATATACATTACTTCGTGTGTTGCACATCTAAGTCATCAACATGCATAAGCGTTAGGATGTGTGTCCAATTACATGACATTTGAGGATTCTAAGATATTTAGCTCACACCACAACTTGCAAAACATTTTCTCATCCAAAGGCTTTGTGAAGATATCTGCCAATTGCTCTTCAGTGTTGACGTGAATGATATCAATATCTTGTTTGTTGACATGATCTCTGAGAAAGTGATGACAGATCTGAATCTGCTGACGGATTTGAAGACCGAGGAAATTTTTTAGCTCACCCATCATGGACATCTGATATTGCTCTTGTATCATGTGCCCAAACTCATCATTGTATCTCTTGTCAGTGCAGCCGAAGATAATGTCATCCACTTAGATTTGGCACACAAACAGTTCACCGTCATATGTCTTTGTGAAGAGTGTAGGATCTAGAGAACCAGGTTTGAAGCCTTTGCTCTTCAGGAAGTCTTTGAGTGTGTCATACCAAGCGCGAGGAGCTAGTTTGAGGCCATACAGTGCCTTGTTGAGCTTGAATACCATATCAGGATGTTTTGGATTTTCAAAGCCAGGTGGTTGTGCAACATACACTTCTTCTTTAATCTTTCCATTGAGAAAGGCACTCTTCACATCCATTTGGTACACAAGAATGTTGTGATGGTTGGCATAGGCTAGCAGTATGCTAATGGCTTCAAGCCTTGCCACGGGAGCGAATGTTTCATCGAAGTCAATCCCTTCTACTTGAGTGTAACCTTGAGCAACTAGACGAGCCTTGTTTCTGACAACTTGACCACGCTCATCTTGTTTGTTGTGATAGATCCATTTGGTGCCAATGATATTGTGCTTGCGAGGATCAGGACGCTTCACCAATTACCATACATTGTTCAGCTCAAACTAATGAAGCTCTTCTTGCATAGCTTGAATCTATTCAGGTTCCATCAAGGCTTCAACAACTTTCTTGGGTTCAGATACAGAGACAAAAGCAAAGTGCCCATAGAAATTTGCTAGCAGCGTTGCTCTAGAACGAGTGAGTGGACCAGGTGTATTGGTTCTATCAATTATCTTCTCAATCTGTAATTCATTAGCAACTCGGGGATGTACTGGATGAAGATTTTGCCCTTGCAGATCATTGTCTTCAGCTTCAGCATTGACTTCAGGCTGAGCATTGTCTTCGGGTTGATTTGGTGCAATGATGATTTCCTCTTCAGCCTGAGCTTCTGAAGGTATGATTTCTCCGGTACCCGTAAGCTTGATAGATTCACTAGGAGGGACTTCATCTAGCACATTTGGCAGGTGCTCTCTTTGCGAGCCGTTAGTCTCATCAAACCGCACATCCACAATTTCAACCACTTTATAGTGAAAGAGGTTGAAGACTCTGTAGGAGTGTGAATCCTTTCTGTATCCAAGCATAAAACCTTCATGTGCTTTCGGTGCAAATTTTGAAGTGTGATGTGGATCCTTGATCCAGCACCTTACACCAAATACTCTGAAGTAACTGACATTTGGCTTCTTACCAGTTAGCAACTCATATGATGTCTTCTTTAGAAGCTTGTGGAGACAAACACGGTTGATGACATGGCAAGCAGTATCAATGGCTTTAGGCCGAAACTTCCTTGGAGTCTTGTACTCATCAAGCATCGTCCGAGCCATCTCAATGATGGTTCTGTTCTTGCGCTCCATGATGCCATTTCTGCTGAGGTGTGTAAGGAGCTGAGAACTCATGAGTCATGCCCAGTGTATCAAGATAAGTGTCGAGGCCGGTGTTCTTGAATTTTGTGCCGTTGTCACTTCTGATGTGCTTGATCTTGATGCTA
Organism: Triticum aestivum; assembly: GCF_018294505.1. NCBI lineage: Eukaryota > Viridiplantae > Streptophyta > Magnoliopsida > Poales > Poaceae > Triticum > Triticum aestivum. The sequence goes on along the minus strand of NC_057813.1, from coordinate 314,703,103 downwards.
TAGTTCGTCATGGCACGATTGGCGAATCGTTTTAAGACATCCTGCACTTCAGTCTTTTAGAGGATTATATGCACCCATGTATACCTTGAGTAATAATCAACAATGACAAAGGCATAGAGATAAGCAGTGGTAGTAAGAGTAGAGTAGTGAGTAGGGCCCAATAAGTCCATGTGAAGTAGTTCGAAGGGTTGTGATGTCGTCATGATTGTCTTCGAGGGATGCTTGGCCCTATTCATCTTTCCAGCTTCGCAAGAACCACATAGATGATCCTTCTTGAACTTGACGCCCTCGACGCCCACGACACGCTTCTTCTTCGCGAGAGTGTACAAGTTCCTCATGTCAGCATGTCCTAGCCTCCGATGCCAGAGCCAACACTCTGAAGCTTTTGTTAGAAGACATACGGCCAACTATGGTCCTGCTGAGAAATCTACCATATACAGATCATCTTTTCGATACCCTTCAAAGACTAGAGATTTGTCAGATTCCATAAGCACAAGGCAACAATATTTTCGAAATATCACAATCATGTTCAGATCACAAAGCATTGAGACAGACATTAAGTTGAAACCAAGGGATTCAACAAGCATCACTTTATCCATGTGCTAATCCTTTGAGATTGCAACTCTACCCAGACCCAACACCTTGATTTTACCAGTGTCAGCAAATGTAATGTGACTTTTGTCAGACGGGCGTAGGGTTGAATCCATCAGAAGACTTTGATCACCAGTCATGTGGTTAGTGCATCCACTATCCATAATCCATTCTGAAGCCTTTGGTGTCATATCCTACAGTACAGTTTGGGGGATAGGCTTCACCAAGGGTATTGTGAAGCAGAAACATTTGACGAACAAGCTGAATATGAAAGTTCAGATCTTTGTTAGGATAAATAGGATGATTGTCAAGGAAATCCTGGGACGAAATACATAGTAAGACCATTTGGAGATTTTATCTTGCATCCCACAAGATGTTTAAAGGTCCCAAACCTGGGTAAAAACCACGTGTCGGCGTTCTGGGAACCAGGGTACCCAGACTTGCCTACCTGCAGCCCACGGCATGGCTCCATTGGCGGCCCGGTTTGGCCCATCTTCAGCACCTTCACGACAAGACCCTCGCGAGGCAGAGGACGCCAAGACCTCTAGAGGGGGTGGCCTCTTCAAGACTGCCCATGAGGAGCAGATATTCCTATGCAAGCGCCGATGAGGTTTGGGTGATGCAAGCCATGACGACCAAGGCCTGGCCGGCACCAGCGGGCGCAGAGCAGCATGTTTCCTCTTTGGTGCTAAGGAGGCAAGCGCAGGCGCGGAGTCCTGAGGAATCACCCAAAGGTTTCCATTCATGTGCTGCAAGACCAAGACCGCTAGGACCGCAAGGTGGATGTCATTGCCGAGCCCACAATGGCGTCACAGCCAGAAGCTTTGCAGGCGAAGACCACCTTTCGTCAGGATAGGATGTACTTCTTGTCCCCTTTCAAACTGGCCATTGTGGATTCCTTCACGCCTACATTTTTGGGGAAGAGGACCGGGGCCTCTATATATATAGGCTAGCCACCACCATAGAGAGGGCATCCGGAACCTCATCACCACACGCCCAAGCCTCAGGAGCTTGTTCATCCTCTGTACCAGTTCATCTTAGCCCCTCGCGAGGCTAATCCACACAAAAGCAGGAGTAGGGCCTTACACCGCAAGGTGGCCCGAACTTGGGTAAACTGCCGTGTTTCTTTCCTTTCATGTTCATCGAGCAAGGCTGTGAGAGCGACAAGTTTGTAGGCTGGGGAGGTTGAGTTCTTCACACGCGCCCTAGAGTTCGAACCTTCCTCGGGTCTGCAGAGCCTTGAATCCGATATTTGGTGCGTCAGGTAGGGGCGTGTCGAGGCTCTTCTCCCACCTCTGCCCTGTTCCGGCTCCTGCCGCCTTCATGGAGGAAGGTCCCCGAGCTTACGCCGAGCATTGGGCTACCAGGGCCGCTCGAGCGGCGCTTGCCGGCCACGAGGATCGGTGCCCCGCGCTCATTGCGACTGCCGTGACCGTTGGGGTAGTCAACCATTGACAGCACGAGCTACCCCCACCTCCCCTTGTGCGTCGCTGCACTCACGTCACCATTCGGTCTTTTAGTTACGGCGCGGCAACATCCCCTTACACACCTGCCAGGAGTAGGCCAACACGCGCGCCACGCTCCTCGTGGTGCATGAGTTGCTGCAATGCAGGTTGGCAGAAAGAAAGGACGATGCTTTACTCGGCCGAGTTGCCGAGCTACTAGATGCAACCTCTGAGGGCACATCACCTTTCTGTGCGCTGCCAGTGTCACAGACATCATCGAAAGTTCGCACCGGCCCCCACGCTATTCGCTTGCCCTTGTGAGGAGGGCCCGGTGTCGGTGTCATAGCCCTTCTCAACAAAGTTCGTCTTTGGGGGATCTTCTTCCGGAGATGATGGAGAGCCAAACGCCTCCCCCTGCTTCCCCGCCTCCTGAGACGGACAACCCTGAGGTGTTGTCGCGGAGGATTTCTCCTGATCAAAGGCCAGAAGGTAATACTTTGGCCGCCCGAAGTCCGGGGTCTTTGGCTCCTAAGGAGACCAACAGAAAAAACCCGGGACTATCTGGTGTACAACCGGACACATTGATGGATCTTTTGGAGCAAGAGGCTATCTCAGAGGCACATCGTACCTTAATGGGTACGGTGGTTGAGAGGATCTCATCCGCCAAAAGTGGGTTGAATGAAGCTTTTACGAGCCTACTAAGAGGCTTTGAGGTACGTAAAGTAAAGATATATTTTTGACTGTACCGCACACACTAGGTGTGCTCTGTATAGATAGTAGCCACTGAGACTCTGGTTGCCGTCCAGAGGCGGCAAACAGAGGATCATAGTCTCAGGTAATGATAGCGCTGCTTTCATGCACAGGCGGCTGAGGGTCCAGCGGCTGACCAGACTGCTGATTTTGCCGAATTGAGGCGGTAGCTTGACTGGCGGATGCGGACATCACGCTTGTGAACAAGCGGCTTGACGAGGCATGGGGTATGTATATTCGGGTGGTCAGCAAATATTAAGAGGAGCATGATGCTAGTATCTATAATATGCTTTAATTGCAGATGGAGTTGCCGCCGTGGAGACCCTTCGGGCAGAACTTGCCCGAGCCAAGGAACAAGCCAGGAAAAGCGATGCGGCTGCCCAGAAGGCAGCCGAAGAGTTAAAAGCCGAACAGGCTGCTCATCGCTAGAGCGAAGATAAAATAGCCAACATGGCTCATGAGCTACAAAATGCCGCCAGCCAATATGAACTCCTCGAAAGGGAAAGCGAAGCGAAAACAGCTGACCTGAAGAAGGCCTTGGAAGCAGCCAAGGAAACACGCTCTGAAATCAGAGCGGCACGGGTGGAGCTTCGCCAAGCCGGAGATATCACAGCTGGGAAGCCTTTTTTATTGCGGACGAAGTTCGGCGATCCGAAGTATGCCCCTCTTGACCAACTGTGGAGTTCTGCAGACGCATACTTGGATTTAGCAAAGAGTGCTGCTGATGCGACTGAGTATTTCAAAGATCAGAAAGATCATGAGGTGGAAAGATTGTTCTGGTCGCAGTTCAGTAATCTGAGGCGTCCGCTGCTAATGAGCAAACGGCCGAGTGGGCCGAGCTCCATAGGTTGTCTGGGCTTTCCATGAAGACTATCGTGGATCATCTGTGGCCGAAGGAACCAAGTCCGGATAGCTATTTTGGTTTAGTGCAACAATTTCTTCATGTTGTGCAACATTCGATGCTGCTAAGAGGTCGGCGTGCATAGAAGCTGCGCGAATGGCTCTTGCCCATGTTAAGACATATTAGGCAAAGATGGAGGCCACCGCTGTTGCAACCGGGGGTCCACCCGGGGGCCAGGACTCGCCCGAGCACTATTTTGAAGAAGTCCTAGAAGGTTCCCATTTAATAGAGGCTCAGTGCTCAAAGAATACCATGTTCCAGTGACATGTATCTTGATTGTAAAAACAATGCTATTTTGATTATAAAGGTTGTATTTATACTTTTGCCCGTAAAGTATTATAGTGCCTCCTGTGCGGCCGTTTATGTATGTATGTATATAACCTGAAAGTTTGCAGTCGTCGGCTTCAGCCCCCACGCATATAATGCGGGGGTGTTCGGTAAAGCGCGTAGTCACACTTGATCCAACGTTTTGGTCCATTTGAGGAGGTGATAGCACGGCGAACAAGGCAATCAGACTATATAGCTTTAACACTTTCACTTAGGCATAGGAGTTTGACGGTGGGGCTACTATATAGCCCCTGGTACTTCCGCGTTCATCTGAATACGGTGCGCGTACATACGTGACTGGAAGACCGGTCCTTTGTTAATGCGGAGGAATTGCGAAGATTCCACTGAGTCATCGAGTGGTTGACCAGTCTCTCGCTTTATCATGACAGTTAGTTTTCGGCTTTCTCTACTGAGTTGCTCATCCAGGTGAACCAGGGCACAATCACAGTAGTTCTCCCGGTGCCACCTTAGCCGATAGAGCGGAACGTAAGGTAGCAAAACATGGGAGCCGGGCAAACCCAACTATTGACCAAAGACAGGATTCGGAGCTAATGCATATAAGGCCAAACTCGCGACGCCGAGCACTCCCAAAGGTATTCAGACTTTAAAACATATACTAGGCTGAGTACCGCCCTCAATAATGAGCCTTGAATATCCAGGCACGTGCATTAATCTAGCGTGATGAAATGCCAATAACGCCAGTATCCCTCTTGGTTGTTTTAAGTGCCTAGAGGGTGTGAAGCAACAAGAGACAATAAAAAAGGTTTACACGGGGTCTTAATCTAAAAAGAAACCTTTGAACGGGGCCCTGCTGCACGTCTGCGCCTTTGTCTCCGTTGTGCCATATCTTGGAAGGGTGTAGAACGATGATCATCTGTAAAAAAGAAAAACCCAGGTCAAAGAATCTGGTGTGATCGTGCAAAAAGTTGGTTATTCTTAATGAACCATGGAAATGCAATCTATTATTGTATAAATAGGGTCGAGCCGAACTATGGGCCTTTTTACATGCAGGCAGCCCCTAGCATCACTTATGCGGGTATACCCATCGACCCAAGCTCAGGTTTATCTGGGCTGCTACAACTAGTGGTGCGCCGGACATGTCTAACCATGTCCGTGGTCTTGACGACCGATCATTTATTCTGGTTGGAGAGGCCGCTTAGGGGTTCGGCTGCTAGAGCCGCCACATATTCTTCCGCACGTAAGGAACGCTTTGTATTTCCGCTAATTGTGATGACGCCACATGGACTGGGCATCGTAAGTTTAAGATAAGTGTAATGCGGAACTGCATTGAAACGAGTGAAGGCCGTTCTTCCGAGTAGTGCGTGGTAGCCGCTTCGGAATGGAGCGATGTCGAAGATTAGTTCTTCGCTTCGGAAGTTGTCGGGCGAACCGAATACAACCTCTAGTATCAGAGAGCCCGTGCAGCGGTCTTCTACGCATGGTATTACTCCTTTAAAGGTAGTATTACTTTGGCTGATTCTTGACGGGTCTATCCGCATCTTGCGGACAGTGTCCTGATATATCAGATTAAGACTACTGCCGCCGTCCATGAGGACTCGGTTGAGATGGTATCCGTCAATTATTGGGTCGAGCACCAAGGCGGCCGAACCTCCATGCCGGATACTAGTCGGATGATCCCTGCGATCGAAAGTGATCGGGCAGGCCGACCATGGGTTGAATTTGGGGGCAACTAGTTCTACAGCGTATACATCTCGGAGTGCGTGTTTGCACCTCCTCTTTGGTATGTGGGTTGCGTAAATCATGTTCACTGTTTTGACCTCTGGTGGAAATTTTTTCTGTCCCCCAGTGTTCGGCTGGCGAGGTTCGTCTTCGTCTTCACTTGGTGGCTCCCTCCCCTCGTGTTCGGCGTTTAGCTTGCCGGCCTGCTTGAAGACCCTCGCTAGCACTTCTGATGCCAACTCTGTGGAGTAGTTACCCGGTCGTGGTCATCGAGGGTGATTCCTCCTTTTCCACTTCCACGAATGTCATGGTGGGCGCATGGCAGATGCCAAGGGATGGCTAAAGAGAGGAGGAGGCTCGAGGAGACTGGTGCGCTCCATAGGCGAGGTTGGCATGAGCGAGCACGGGACGCAAGACATACTCAGGTTCAGGGCTCTCCGGAGAGATAACACCCCTAGTCCTGTCGAGTGTGGTTGATACGCAATAGTATAGAGTTGCTCCTAGAGGTATTTGGAGAAGAAATAGGGCATGCCAAGGCTTAGGCTGCTCCTTCTCCCTTGCTGGCATGTGAGTGGGTGTGTCACTGACTAGTAGGCCCCACGCCCTAATTATATTAATTAGTATAATCTAACCCTATTTAATTAGCTCATTCAGTGACATGTGGGTCCCACTAGACTCATACGTCAGGTTTGACCTGGTCAACGTCCTGTTGACTGCTGACGCAGTCATGACCTCATGCTAATGTCATCATTTCATTTTTGTTAATTTAGATAATTTAGATAATTATAGAGAATACTAAAATCTTTGAAAATTCATATAAAATAAACTGTAACTTAGATCGAAAAACTTTATACATGAAAGTTGCTCAGAACGACGAGACAAATCTGATCGTGTCGTCTGTTTCCATGTCGGAACCCCATACGTAGGAGAATCCGTAACTTTTTGCCTGATTCCGGTAGATGAATAGTACATGTACATCAGTTATTAAATCCAACTTTAATCCTAAAGTAACTAAATGACTTAGTCATATCTTTAGGCAACCCTGCACTACATCTTAGGCATAGCATGCCCTATGTTGCATTTCTTTGCATTACATTTACCTATTTCTTCCCCCTCTTCTCTTTCATTAGACCCCGACGTCAACGTAGCTCCCGAGATAGACGCAGCTCCGGAGTACGACTACGTCCCTGATGACCAGTCCCTTTCCGCAGAGCTCCCAGGCAAGCACCCCCCTTTGAACATTCTGATATCGCCTATTCTCTTCTCCCTTATGCCTGCATTAGAAATTGCTGCTGGATTGCTTTACCTATTCTGATGCATAGCCTGATCTTGTAACCTGCTATTGTTACCTACCTTTTATCCTAAACTGCTTAGTATAGGCTGGTTAGAGATGCATCGGAGACCCCATGTTGACCCAACTGCCCCGCTGGATTATCGGAAGACCCGATCAACAGGATTGAAGACCAGGCCCCGGCACTGCACAACACTCCCCTTAGTTGTATCACACTGCAGCGATACTATCGATGTTGAGGGTGATACCTCGTTAGCACTTCTAATGCCAACTCTGTGGAGTAGTTACCCGGTCGTGGTCATCGAGGGTGATTCCTCCTTTTCCACTTCCGCAAATGTCGTGGTGGGCGCACGGCAGATACCAAGGGATGGCTAAAGATAGGAGGAGGGTCGAGGGCACTGGTGGGCTCCAAAGGCGAGGTTGGCATGAGCGAGCGTGGGACGCAAGACATACCTAGGTTTGAGGCTCTCCGGAGAGATAACACCCCCAGTCCTGCCGAGTGTGGTTGATACGCAACAGTACAGAGTTGCTCCTAGAGCTATTTGGAGAAGAAGGAGGACAGACCAAGGCTTAGGCTGCTCCTTCTCCCTTGCTGGCGTGTGAGTAGGTGTGTTCTACTGATCGGATTGCTACTTCTGTGCCCATATGCATGAGGGCTCCTGGGGGTTTTATAGGTCAACCCCCAGGGGTACAATGGTAATGTTACAAGGCCGTAGGGCCGGGTAGTCAGTGTCTGGGAACCCGGAGCTGGGACCCGCCAGGTGTCAGGGCTCGCCGGGTTCTCCAGGCGTGGGCCCCGCATGCCTAGGAGCACTGTTAGTCGTCTTGTCGATCGTCAGGGAGTGGCCGGGTCGAGTCGGGTACAGTGGCGCTCCGTCAGGTTGCCGCTTGTTGGTGTCAGCAGTGAAAACGAGGGCACTGTTGCCATGCCGGCCCTGGCTAGCGGGTAGGTGAGGGGCACTGTTGCCACGCCCCGGCTGACCAGAGGCATGTGCGGAGCACTGTTGCCTTGGTCATCGGTAGATGGAGACTCGTCCCATCGTACGGCCTGGATGGGATGGGAGCTGACCCATGGCTGGGTTGAGGAACACGCCAAGGGTGGAGCTGGCTTGGTGGGGAAGTCTTGGTGTGCCGGGTTCGGCCGCCTTGAGCTGGTTGTTGAGGCCGAGTTGAGGAGTATGGCCGGGTTGGAGGGATTAGTCGGGTCGAGGGGCTTGGTCGGGTTGAGCAACACGGCCAAGCGCGAGCCGGCTTGAGGGGCAGTGCTGGCCCTGTTGTTTTTGCAAAGGATCCGGGTTCCGTTGCTTGCCCGGGGTTCATCCCCCGACAGCAAACGATGGTGCCGTGCAACACCTCAAGTGTGAACCTTGAGGGTGATTTCCTCTTACGTTCACCTTGATGTTTACATCAGGTGAGAATCTAACGAGGGTGATGCCTCGAGTTCCTTTTTGATGTGGTAGCCACCCTGATTGCCTTTACATTACTATTGTTACTGATTAAAATGGATAAAGACGAGTCGTCCCTGAGGGGTACCCGCGCGAGCATGTGATGCGAGTGATGTGGAGTCGTGTTGACCTGGAAGGTGCCCGCAAGATAACTATGTGGCGTGGCCTGGCATTCTTAGCCCTTGCCGCAAGTCCATGAGACGGGGCGATGGGGTCACATCCATTATGAGTCTCTTCTCGTTACCGCGCGCTCCTAATCCACTATGATTTGGATATTTTATCCGAGGGGTCTCTGGCCTGATAGCACTAACCATCACGTGGGCATAGTATGGGCATTCTGCGTCCTATGCATCAGCCAAAGCCTAATAGACGTCAGCGACTAAGCGGCGTGCGCCGGGTTGGACTAGAACGCCTCGCCTTGTATAAGGGGGGATAGGTCTGCTCACCGGCCGCCCACGCAACATGCAGGAGTTCCCGGGGCGATGGCCCAAGACCTCTGGGGGCATAGGTTTAGTCCGGCATGCTGGCCTCTCTATTAGGCCTAGGTCGGGTTGTGGCGTATCGTTTGGCCGAGGCCGGGCATGACCCATAAAGTGTGTCCGGCCAGAGTTAATCGAGCATTGTGGGTAAGTTGGTGCACCCCTGCAGGGAAGAAAACATCTAATGATAGCCTCTCCTACAGTAACAGACACTCGGAGTTGTATCCCGATCGATACAACTAGAACTAGATACTTGAGATGAGAAATGGATAGTATGGGTCTGGGATTGCTTTCTTGCAGGGAGTCGAGGAAGGATCTCTGGGCGAGGTTAATTACACTACTACTACTTTACTTTATGCTAGTATGCACTCTTCTAATGCTGCAAGACCACTGTAGATGCTGAAGATGCTACTCTTCGATAGGACTAGGCTCTCCCCTCTATTCTGGCATTTCTGCAGCCCAGTCCACATATACAGCCTTCCTTTGATAATATTGCATATGTAGTGTAGATCCTTGCTTGCTGAGTACTTCGAATGAGTACTCACGTTTGCTTTGCTTTCTGTTTTTTCATATCCATTTGATGCAACCAGATGATGGAGCCCCTGAGACCGCTGCCCCGCTGACGACTACTACTACCCGAGGGTGCCTACAACCACGTGACGGAAGCCGACGACCAGGAGTAGTTAGGAGGCTCTCAGGTAGGAGGCCTTGCCATTTCAATAGATGTTGCTTTTGTGCTAGCCTTCTTAAGGCAAACTTGTTTAACTTATGTCTGTACTTAGATATTGTTGCTTCCATTGACTTGTTTGTATTCGAGCTTATGTCTTCGAGCCCTCGAGGCCCCTAGCTTGTAATATAGAGCTTGTTTTATTTTTAATTTGTGTCTAGAGTTGTGTTGTGATATCTTCCCGTGAGTATCTGATCTTGATCGTACACATTTGCGTGTATGATTAGTGTACGATTGAATCCGGGGCGTCATAGCCTCCATGGCAGCGGAGGGGCGAAAGCCCCTCCGAGATTGCATCTCTCTCTCTGTTTCCTTATGTTTCCGCGCTCTTGTTTTCTGGCCTTTCACCATTTCTAAAATTCCCGGAGATCAGTAACTCCGATTGGGCTGAAATTTTAACACGATTTTTATCAGGATGTTATCTTTCTTGTGGCCAAAGAAGGGCACCAACTGCCTTACGGGGTAGCCACAAGCCTCCCAGACGCGCCCAGGGTAGGGGGCACGGCGTAGGACTTGTGGGCCCCTCGGGCATCACCTTGCGTTGATTCTTGTTCTCAAAAATCACATATATTCCAAAATAAATCTTCATAAAAAAATTGCGTTTGGACTTTGTTTGGTATGGATATTCTGCGAAACAAAAAACATGCAACAAATATGTGACGCCCTCGATTCAATCGTACACTAATCATACACGCAAATGTGTACGATCGAGATCAAGGACTCACAGGAAGATATCACAACACAACTCTAGACACAATTTAAATAATACAAGCTTTATATTACAAGCCAGGGGCCTCAAGGGCTCGAATACATAAGCCCGAATACACAAGAGTCAGCGAAAGCAACATTATCTGAGAACAGACATGAGTTAGACAAGTTTGCCTTAAGAAGGCTAGCACAAAAGCATCTACGATTGAAAAGGCAAGGCCTCCTGCCTGGGAGCCTCCTAACTACTCCTGGTCGTCAGCGGTCTCCACATAGTAGTAGGCATCGACGGTGGCATCTGGCTCCTGGGCTCCGACATCTGGTTGCATCAACCGGAAAGAAAAAAAAGGGGGGGAAAGGGGAAGCAAAGCAACCGTGAGTACTCATCCAAAGTACTCACAAGAAAGGATCTACACTACATATGCAACGTTATCAAAGGAAGGCTGTATATGTGGACTGGGCTGCAGAAATGCCAGAATAGAGAGAAGGCCTAGTCCTATCGAAGACTAGCATCTTCTGGAAAGCACCATCTTGCAGCAAACAGGAGGGAGTAGAGTAGCATAAAGTAAAGTAGTAGTAGTGTTATCAACCTCGGCCGGAGATCCTTTCTCGACTCCCTACGAGAAAGAAATCCCAGAGCCATACTATCCAATTGTCATCACAATCCAATTCTCATCACCATCCAATTCTCATCACAAGTATCCAGTTCTAGTTGTATCGATCAGGATACAACTCCAAGTGTCCGTTACCATAGGACAGGCTATCGATAGATGTTTTCTTTCCTGTAGGGGTGCACCAACTTACCCACCACGCTCGATTAACTCCGACCGGACACACTTTCCTGGGTCATGCCCGGCCTCGGCCAAACAATACGCCGCAACCTGACCTAGGCTTAATAGAGAGGCCAGCACGCCGGACTAAACCTATGCCCCCAGGGGTCATGGGCCATCTCCCCGGAAACTCCTGCACGTTGCGTATGCGGCCGGTGAGCAGACCTAGCTACCTCCTTCAACAAGGTAGGCGCTTACGCAGTCCAACCCGGCGCGCGCCGCTCAGTCGCTGACGTCTACTAAGCTTCGGCTGATGTATACGACGCAGAATGCCCATACTATGCCCACGTGATGGTTAGTGCTATCAGGCCAGAGGCCCCTCGGATCAAATATCCAAATCGTAGTGGATTAGGAACGCGTGGTAACAAGCAGAGACTCACGAAAGATGTGACCCCGTTGTCCTGTCTCGAGGACTTGCGGCAAGGGCTGAGAATGCCCGGCCACGCCTCGTGATTATCTCTCGGGCACCTTCCAGGTCAACCCAACTTCACATCACTCGCAATTATGCTCGCGCGGGTACCCCTCAGGGTCGACCCGTCTTTAGTAACATGGTTCAGTGTAAAGTCATAGTAATCATAGTAACTGTGTGTCTAAACATCAAGGGGAAAACCCGAGGAATCACCCCCGTTGAATTCTACTCGATGTAATCATCAAGGTGAACTTAGGAGGAATCACCCCCGAGGTTCACACTTGAGGGGTTGCACGACAGAGTCGTAACGGAAGTGGTTAAGGTGGAATCACTCTCGATGACCATGACCGAATAGCTATGCTACAGGGTTAACATTAGAAGTGCTGTAGAGGTCTCACCCTCGTCACTCGATAGTAACCCAATAGTGTCGAGCAACTGAGGGGAAAGTGATGTGCGGTTCCGGGGCTTGTTCTTCGATACCGTTGGTCGGGTCTTCAATGATGAAGCAGGGGCAACAAGGACAAGGTGGGGTCACTGATGGATCACTAACCAACCTATACTAAGCAGTTTAGGATAAGCAGGTAAGGTACAATAAGCAGGCTATGCATCAGAATAAGAGCAATTAATAACAGTAGCAAAATCTAATGCAAGCATAAGAGAATGGAATGGGCGATATTGGGATGATCAAAGGGTGTCACATCCCCAGTTTAGGCCTTGCTTGTCCTTGCTTTATCATCCATGCATCATGTCTAAATTTCTGAAACTTGAATTGAGGAATATTGGAAGCCTCAAAACCCTAAATAAAAGAGGGGCAAAAACCCTAGAAATCTCATTCATTGCTCCAAAAGGCTCTTCTTAAATGTTTGATAATTTTTGGTAAGGGTTCTGGTCCCAACCAAAATATTGAACATTTTTAAGGATTTATTTTTGGGACTTTGAATTTAAATCATTAGCTATTTGAATTTGAATTATATTCATATAATTAGAATATAATTTCAAATACCCCTGAAATATTTTATGAGCTTTGGAAAAGCCCATCTAGCAATATAAAATATTCAGAGAAGCTTTGGCGATGTTTGAATTAATATTTTTAATTCAAACAGTGGCAAAAGGATTAATTAAAAGAAAACAGAACAGAAAAAAAAAGAAAGAGAGAAGAAGTACCTGGCCTCACCGTGCAGCCCAGCCGGCCCAGCTCCCCCACCAGCGCGGCCCAGCCCACTGGCCTGGTGCCAGTCGTCCTCTACCTCTGCCAGTAGGCAGAGGAGGGAGACAGCGCACGCGCGCGCGACCGCCACGCCACCAGGCTGCCTGCCTGCATCCGAGGACAGCGCGACGCCGCGAATCCCCTCCTCGGTGACGTCCCGATCCGCCCGACCTCTCTCACTCCTCCCCTGCTCCCTCTCTCGCCGTTTCCCTCTCACCCGAGAACCACCGCCGCCGCCGACGCCACCACCGCGGCCACAGGGCCTCCCTCGCTCCCCCAACTAGCCCACCAGCTCCGCCACTCCATCCTCACCCTCCACGCCATCTCACGCGACCGGAGAAGCCCCGAGGCGCCGCCCCGCCGTTCTTCCCCTCTTCGGACCCGCCGGTCGCCGTCGACGAATTCGTCGGCTCCGGGCCGTCCCCGACCTCGCCGAGCATCCCATCGCCATCGCTGTGAGCCTCCGCTGCCTCTCCTGTGCTCGCCCCCTCCGTTCTCGCCCCTAGCCCCATCTCCCACCGAGCCCGAGAGCTCGTCGCCGCCGGCCACGAGGTCGCCGCGGCTAGAGGCCCCGCACGTCGCGTCTGAGCACGCTGTCGTCCTCGTCGCGTTCCCGGGAACCCAGAGGACCTACCCACTCCTCCTCCCGTGCCCAAAACGCCGTGTCCGAGCGTGCCCGAGCTCCGGCCGCCGCATAGCTCGCCGCCGGCGTCGATTCCGACCGCCCCGAGCTCAAGTCCCTCCACCAAGAGCCTCAGCCCGTCCCCAGCTCCCCGTAGGTACCCTCCCCGACCCTTTTGGTGGCCGGAACAACAAATTGCACTTGCGCCGCCGCGTCGGGCTCGCCGGCGGCTAAACGCCGGCGCCCGCTGACCCGCTGACCGGCGTGGGTTGACCCACTGCCCGGTTTGACCTCCCCCTCTCCCCACTGACCTGCGGGCCCCGCCCGGCTAATTAGGCTAGGATTAGTATTAACTAAATATTAGTTAGTTTAATAGACACTGACAGCAGGGCCCCACCTGTCATTGACACTAAACAGCTCTGGGTCACTGACCAGTGGACCCCACTGGTCAGGTTTGACCCGGACCAGCCCCTGTTGACTATGCTGAGGTCAGCATGACCTAGTGCTGACGCAATAATTCCTTTCTGGAATTTAGATAATTATTAAATGATTTATAAATTCCAGAAAATTATATAAACTTCCAAAATTCATAGAAAATTAACCGTAACTCCAAATTTAATAAATTATATATGAAAAATCATCAGAAAAATTCAAGGAATCCATCTGTACCATTTTCATGCATGTTAGAACAACTTATAGATGCTGTTTAACACAAATCATACTAATGGCATTTAAATATCCACATATGGAGTTTGAATTTGAATCTTGGATTCAAACCAACTTCATTTAATCTGGTTTTAGGTGCATTAGCCCAAAACACATTCATATTGCCATGTCATAGCATGCATCATATTGTGCATTGCATTGATTGTGTTTCTTCTGTGTTTGCCGGTGTTGTTCCCCCTCGGTAGACGTTGTATCGACGATGTGATCGTTGACACTGATGAAGACTCAATGCTATCTTCAGAAGTGCCAGGCAAGCAAAACCCCCTTGTTCATTCCGATACAATCCTACTCTCTCGCTCCTGCTCTTTTTTACTGCATTAGGACAACACCGATTCATCTGTTACTTGCTGCGGTAGCTGAACCCCTTTATCCTCTGCATGACCTGTCATTCCACAGTAAATAGATGAAACCCACTAGCATGAGTAGGAGTTGTTTGAGCCCTGTTGTGCCTACTCATTCATGCTTGTTTGTCATGCCTGCTACTGCTTAGAGTTGAGTCAGGTCTGATTCATCGGGGATGAATCAGAGGCGTGTGAACCTGTCCTACTGTGTGTGAGCTAAGTGTGTGAACACGATTTGGTAAAGGTAGCGGTGAGAGGCCATGTAGGAGTACATGGTGGGTTGTCTCATTGCAGCCGTCCTCAGGAACTGAGTTCTGTGTTTGTGATCCATGATTCAGCTACTACCACGCATTGGGCCCGAAACCAATGGACCCTCTCGGCTTCTTGATCACCCTTGTCCTCTGTCCAGGAGTTGCAAGTAGTTTCTGGTGTTTGTAGTATGCTGGAGGCCGTGGGCAGCGCTGACCGTAGGGGTGGGCTGTGATGCGGTAGGCACGTGGCACGGTGTACCGGGCGCCCGTTTGGTGTCCCGGGAACCCTGTTCACATCGTTTGGGGCTGTGAGCGAAACTCCGGCCGGATCTCCTCATGGATGGAACCCGAATAGGCGATAAACCTGGACTAGAGACTTAGGTGATTAGGCAGGCCGTGGCCGACACCCACGTTGGGCTTCCGCTTGAAGGTTGCCGAGTACATGTCGTGTAAACGACGGTAAGTGGTGAGAGCGTGTGTGAAGAAGTACACCCCTGCAGGGTTAATATGATCTATTCGAATAGCCGTGTCCGCGGTAAAGGACTTCTGGGTTGCTTATATCAGTTCATAGACAAGTGAAAGTGGATACTCTAAAATACGCAAGATAAGCGTGAGTGCTATGGATGGCGTTCTCGTAGGGAGACGGGAGCGGATCCATAGTGGTGTATTGATATGGTGAATATGTGGACTCGTGTGCGCCACCTCAAAAGAGTTACTTGCAGTCGTAGTTCAGGATAGCCACCGAGTCAAAGCTGGCTTGCTGCAGTTAAACCCCACCATCCCCTTTGTTGATAATGATGCATATGTAGATAGTTCTGATGTAAGTCTTGCTGGGTACATTTGTACTCACGTTTGCCTATTTTATGTTTTTGCAGAGAGACTTCGGTCTCGCTAGTAGTTCCGCTGGACTTCGACGTTTAGCTTGATACCTCAGCTACGATCTTGTGCCCTCGGCAGGATCTGGTAGATAGTCAGGCTTCTCAGCCTTTTTCATTTATAGATGTCTGTACTCAGACATGATAGCTTCCGCTTGTGCTTTGACTTGTATGCTCTGAGTGTTGGGTCATGAGACCCATGTTTGTAATATCTCGCTCCTCGGAGCCTATTGAATAAACTACTTGAGTCGTAGAGTCATTTTGTGATGCCATGTTGTATTGCACATATCGAGCATATTGTGTGTATGTTATTGAAATGCTTGGTATGTGTGGGATCTGACCATCTAGTTGTTTATCTTTAGTAGCCTCTCTTACCGGGAAATGTCTCCTAGTGTTTCCACTGAGCCATGGTAGCTTGCTACTGCTCCGGAACACTTAGGCTGGCCGGCATGTGTCCTTCTTCGTTCCTGTGTCTGTCCCTTCGGGGAAATGTCACGCTCTGAGTACCGGAGTCCTGTTAGCCCGCTACAGCCCGGTTTACCGGAGTCCTGCTAGCCCAGTGCTACAGCCCGGACCCACTTGCTGATGACCGACACGTTCGATGCTGGGTCATGGATGCCTGTCCCTGTAAGTTTGTGCCACTTTGGGTTTACGACTAGTCATGTCAGCCCGGGCTCCTTATCATATGGATGCTAGCGACACTATCATATACGTGAGCCAAAAGGCGCAAACGGTCCCGTGCAAAGGTAAGGCGACACCCGTGGGAACACCGTGCGTGAGGCCGCAAAGTGATATGAAGTGTTACCGGCTAGATCGATGTGACATCGAGTCGGGGTCCTGACAGCGTTGGTATCAGAGCTTGACTGCCTGTAGGATTACCAAGCCAAACTGGTCGAAGTTGAGTCTAGAAATTCTTTAGTTATATAAGGGAATTGATTGTGGGATGGAACGTAAGGCTCTTTTACTCCTTATACCTCATGCCCTTCTGATCTGAGTCATCTTATCTTTCCTGCGGGGATTAAGAACTAGGCTATCTCTTCCTTCTATTAGGATCACGTGTTACTAATCCGTAGACCTATAGAATTGTTGGACTTAAGCCTCGTTTCAGTCCCTATTACTTCCGTATGTTAAATTGTTGATCTCAAAACCTTGATTTTGTGCTTCTGAGTGGTTATGCCACCGTTTTTGTGAATGTCTCAAATCCTTTCTGAGCATTTACAGCCGTTATGTTGTCCGAGTCATCCCAGGTTTCTAAGTAGTCTGATGCAATTGCAAAACCTTTCTTCCTATTTCAATGTTCCCATGGGCCAGATTAACCACACTAATCAGTGAGTTGAGGTACTCCGTTACCTTGACATATATGTTGGAGATACTATTATGGCCCTAGGTGTTTAGGGAGTCACCTAGTAATCTAGCAATGTTTTGTGATCCCCAGTGTGATGATTCTGGCTTTTATTCTCGAAAGCATCCCGTGATGCCACTTAGTAGTAGGTATTCTACTCCTTGGGTTTTGAACCCGAGATCCACCCTACTTACTTCATGTTGATAGGAATTGCTAGCTCCTTTAGGATATTAGCAACCTTTGCGATAGTCCTTAAAGTCCGTGGTATCTTTTTCTTCCAAATACCATGAACTACTTATGGCAGAAGTTCCTCGTTGAACTGAAATATCACAACAGGATTATTCTTGATGAGTTCTCCGTTATATATTGTGACTCTGCCAGTTCTACTTTTCTGCATGGGTTATCCGGAAGAAACATGTGGAATTCGTTCGACATGCTAAACCATGCATCCACAACTCAGAAAATCATATGTTCCTTGAGTTGTCTCTCTTTAGTTGCATTCTGACCCTCGTCTATCAATTGATAGCCAAGAGTATGCGTGCGTTCGTTTATCGATGCCTATTACTCTTGTAGTCCGTCAAGCCACTCTATCGCAGAATGACTTGGAGAAACAAACTCCAGTATCTCATCCATATCTAGGATTGGGTCAAAGTAGTTGTATTCCGCAGATCAAATTGCTACTCCAGCTTTTGTTCTGCTCTACCTTGGAGTATTACATATTTTATATCGAGATTGTTATAGGAATTGCACACCATCCTATGAACTCTTGGTACAGTGATACTTCTTGCCATCATTGTTCATTCCTCGGTTCCTGTGTTATTGTCACCGGAATGCCGACAAATGAATCATGGTGTGTGAAATCAATACTGCTAGCAACTCTGTTGCTGGGTAGTTAAAGGATAATAATTTCATTCTTAGTATGTTGGTTTTCGAATCATCCTTCTAAGACTGATCGTGCTACCTAGTCCTTATTTCGATGCACCCTTCGATTGATGAGTTAGGGTCTTGGCAAGTCCTCACTCATTTGATCATATCGTCTTGCCCTCAAAAGCAAGATTGTTCTCGAGCTTAGTAACACACGGTGGTCCGTGACTTTCCAAATATCTTCTTGGAGGTGTTACCGGGTTGTCACCTGACCGCTATGTTGAGTTCGTGATCAAGTTGGTTTCTTGTGGACCACCTTCTCTCCAAGAATCGGTGTTAGATATCCCTGAGCTAGTTGGTTAAGCTAGACAACAACTTGGAGAGTTGGAAGATAAAAGCTTGTCTGACTTAGTTCGTTCCAAAGGGATATTCTTGTGTAGTGTGTGTTGAAGAAAGATGATATCTTCATCGATTGGTCCCTGTGATCAGTTGCTGGATCTATTGTCTTATCAATCCTTTGATTGAGTGTGGGCTATCGTCAAATCAAATCAGAACCAACGATATTCGTAATGTTGTCTTACTCGTGGTTGATTCCTCGAGCATACACCATTATATCTTTGGTCTGACCAATGCTATCACCGTGTTCACTTAACTATGGAATTCCTTTTAAAAGGAAACCTAGATGAATTGTTGTTGAGCCCATTGACAACATCCTTGTCTTCTCCATAATTTGGCTGAACATTAAGCTAGTGTTGGAAACTTTTGAAAGCATTTGTTCATGCTAGCTCATGAAGCATATGTTTGGATGAAGGTAGTGACTTCCTTTAATTCATGTGCATCTGATGCAAGTTGCCGCCGTGGATTCGAGAAAGTCAATGTTGTTTTCTTGGAATCATTCCAAATCAGTCATGCACACGTGCGAAGAATTCTGTGGTTTGAAGACTTGCAACCTTCAATCTATATGTGTCCCTAGCACACCAAGCCACTGATTGAATTGTTCAAGGAGAAGAAGTTCCTTCTTAAGAGTATACCTTATGCAAGGACTTCGATATCCTCGATGATGGTTCCCCTCCTGAATTTGGTAGTGTTTTATTATAAGACTGCTTTGTGGTCATGCTTGTCTTGGACAACATGTTCACATGTTTGTAGCAGAACCAGCTCATGTTTTGGAGCTTGCTATCGTAATTCATTTCCCGAGAATCTCGCAACGTCATCTCGTCGATTGTGTTGCAAACTTCCGTTTTTCTTCCTAGACTCGATGAGTCTGGAATATCCTGACACCAACCAGATCTGAATCTCAGGCAGACATGATGGTTGGAATATTTCCCAAGAATTATAATATTGGTCGCGCGATAACCGGTAAAGTGGATGTCGTGGCCAACACACCCAGCCGGAAGACCTGTTATTATAATATCTTGATTGAGGAAGTTGGCCACCTCCCCATAGGGATTTCGTATGATTACTCCCTAGTTGCCCCTATGGATTTCTGTGTTCCGAAGTCCGACCTTTTTACTTGATGTTCTAGATATCAAACCATATCTATGGGTGGGTTACACTAGCACATCAAGGAGGACATTAGAAGCGGGGTGCTAAATGTCTCTCGGTCGATCATCCAGATTTTATTTCCTTGGCCCCGCTAAGGTGAAATCTGAGAAGGTGTTATCTTCCTTTGCATCTGCATCATCCATCATTAGCCATTATGGTAGCAAGTTGTGTTGCCAGGATCCTTGACACGGATATTGGTAAAACCTTGATGATTGTGGAATTGCTCAAGTTCTTGAGAGCACGCACAAGCGCTACGTGTTACCGTCGACACTAACTAGGTTTTCTCTCAACTTCCTCGGAAATGCTATGACCTCTTCAAACAGTGAAATCACTCTCTATTGTTGGGTTTTTCCCCAGTTACCAGAATCATTCCCAGCATTTGCATTTTGCTCCCAGCTTGCACCACCAATGTGCCATTCTACCACGGGTCTCTTCCATTTCCGGTGATAAGCAAAAAAATCATCCATTACGTTGTCTTCAACAAGGTAATCCACATCATCCAAGTTTGAGTATGCCATTCTGCCGACCCCCTCCAAACGATCGCTCGAGATTTGTCTTAGGCTGGTTTAAAGAGTTTCAATGATCTCTGAATCAAAGGTAATTCTTTTGCCACTTAAGGGGATAATCTACGAATCACCCTCCTTCAGGATGTTTCGTCGTGGTATCATGGCAACTCAACTCCTCGCTACGTTGACCATCGTTTGCCACCTTCTTAGGTATGAATTTGTTGTCCACCTAGTGAACCTCGTCACCTGCTCCACTCCATCCCTCTAGAGGTATGCTTCGTCTCTCAGCTCGAGAGATACTGTTATATCTCATTCCGTGAATTGTTCGATCTTCGAGAAGATCGACCCTTCTAGAGTCTCCTTCTTCCCCCCCCTGTCATGTTGACAGGATTTCTCAGAGCAAGACGACAAGACAATGATGATGAATGAATCAACGTTCAACTGAAGGGCACCCTGGATCGTGAAGATTATACTAGTTGCGTTTTCCCTTCACCTTACCCTACGCTTGAATCTCGAGACGAGATTCTTGTTTAGTGGGGGTGAGTTGTCACATCCCTAGTTTAGGCCTTGCTTGTCCTTGCTTATCATCCATGCATCATGTCTATATTTTTGAAACTTGAATTGAGGAATATTGGAAGCCTCAAAACCCTAAATAAAAGAGGGGCAAAAACCCTAGAAATCTCATTCATTGCTCCAAAAGGCTCTTCTTAAATGTTTGATAATTTTTGGTAAGGGTTCTGGTCCCAACCAAAATATTGAACATTTTTAAGGATTTATTTTTGGGACTTTGAATTTAAATCATTAGCTATTTGAATTTGAATTATATTCATATAATTAGAATATAATTTCAAATACCCCTGAAATATTTTATGAGCTTTGGAAAAGCCCATCTAGCAATATAAAATATTCAGAGAAGCTTTGGCGATGTTTGAATTAATATTTTTAATTCAAACAGTGGCAAAAGGATTAATTAAAAGAAAACAGAACAGAAAAAAAAGAAAGAGAGAAGAAGTACCTGGCCTCACCGTGCAGCCCAGCCGGCCCAGCTCCCCCACCAGCGCGGCCCAGCCCACTGGCCTGGTGCCAGTCGTCCTCTACCTCTGCCAGTAGGCAGAGGAGGGAGACAGCGCACGCGCGCGCGACCGCCACGCCACCAGGCTGCCTGCCTGCATCCGAGGACAGCGCGACGCCGCGAATCCCCTCCTCGGTGACGTCCCGATCCGCCCGACCTCTCTCACTCCTCCCCTGCTCCCTCTCTCGCCGTTTCCCTCTCACCCGAGAACCACCGCCGCCGCCGACGCCACCACCGCGGCCACAGGGCCTCCCTCGCTCCCCCAACTAGCCCACCAGCTCCGCCACTCCATCCTCACCCTCCACGCCATCTCACGCGACCGGAGAAGCCCCGAGGCGCCGCCCCGCCGTTCTTCCCCTCTTCGGACCCGCCGGTCGCCGTCGACGAATTCGTCGGCTCCGGGCCGTCCCCGACCTCGCCGAGCATCCCATCGCCATCGCTGTGAGCCTCCGCTGCCTCTCCTGTGCTCGCCCCCTCCGTTCTCGCCCCCTAGCCCCATCTCCCACCGAGCCCGAGAGCTCGTCGCCGCCGGCCACGAGGTCGCCGCGGCTAGAGGCCCCGCACGTCGCGTCTGAGCACGCTGTCGTCCTCGTCGCGTTCCCGGGAACCCAGAGCACCTACCCACTCCTCCTCCCGTGCCCAAAACGCCGTGTCCGAGCGTGCCCGAGCTCCGGCCGCCGCATAGCTCGCCGCCGGCGTCGATTCCGACCGCCCCGAGCTCAAGTCCCTCCACCAAGAGCCTCAGCCCGTCCCCAGCTCCCCGTAGGTACCCTCCCCGACCCTTTTGGTGGCCGGAACAGCAAATTGCACTTGCGCCGCCGCGTCGGGCTCGCCGGCGGCTAAACGCCGGCGCCCGCTGACCCGCTGACCGGCGTGGGTTGACCCACTGCCCGGTTTGACCTCCCCCTCTCCCCACTGACCTGCGGGCCCCGCCCGGCTAATTAGGCTAGGATTAGTATTAACTAAATATTAGTTAGTTTAATAGACACTGACAGCAGGGCCCCACCTGTCATTGACACTAAACAGCTCTGGGTCACTGACCAGTGGACCCCACTGGTCAGGTTTGACCCGGACCAGCCCCTGTTGACTATGCTGAGGTCAGCATGACCTAGTGCTGACGCAATAATTCCTTTCTGGAATTTAGATAATTATTAAATGATTTATAAATTCCAGAAAATTATATAAACTTCCAAAATTCATAGAAAATTAACCGTAACTCCAAATTTAATAAATTATATATGAAAAATCATCAGAAAAATTCAAGGAATCCATCTGTACCATTTTCATGCATGTTAGAACAACTTATAGATGCTGTTTAACACAAATCATACTAATGGCATTTAAATATCCACATATGGAGTTTGAATTTGAATCTTGGATTCAAACCAACTTCATTTAATCTGGTTTTAGGTGCATTAGCCCAAAACACATTCATATTGCCATGTCATAGCATGCATCATATTGTGCATTGCATTGATTGTGTTTCTTCTGTGTTTGCCGGTGTTGTTCCCCCTCGGTAGACGTTGTATCGACGATGTGATCGTTGACACTGATGAAGACTCAATGCTATCTTCAGAAGTGCCAGGCAAGCAAAACCCCCTTGTTCATTCCGATACAATCCTACTCTCTCGCTCCTGCTCTTTTTTACTGCATTAGGACAACACCGATTCATCTGTTACTTGCTGCGGTAGCTGAACCCCTTTATCCTCTGCATGACCTGTCATTCCACAGTAAATAGATGAAACCCACTAGCATGAGTAGGAGTTGTTTGAGCCCTGTTGTGCCTACTCATTCATGCTTGTTTGTCATGCCTGCTACTGCTTAGAGTTGAGTCAGGTCTGATTCATCGGGGATGAATCAGAGGCGTGTGAACCTGTCCTACTGTGTGTGAGCTAAGTGTGTGAACACGATTTGGTAAAGGTAGCGGTGAGAGGCCATGTAGGAGTACATGGTGGGTTGTCTCATTGCAGCCGTCCTCAGGAACTGAGTTCTGTGTTTGTGATCCATGATTCAGCTACTACCACGCATTGGGCCCGAAACCAATGGACCCTCTCGGCTTCTTGATCACCCTTGTCCTCTGTCCAGGAGTTGCAAGTAGTTTCTGGTGTTTGTAGTATGCTGGAGGCCGTGGGCAGCGCTGACCGTAGGGGTGGGCTGTGATGCGGTAGGCACGTGGCACGGTGTACCGGGCGCCCGTTTGGTGTCCCGGGAACCCTGTTCACATCGTTTGGGGCTGTGAGCGAAACTCCGGCCGGATCTCCTCATGGATGGAACCCGAATAGGCGATAAACCTGGACTAGAGACTTAGGTGATTAGGCAGGCCGTGGCCGACACCCACGTTGGGCTTCCGCTTGAAGGTTGCCGAGTACATGTCGTGTAAACGACGGTAAGTGGTGAGAGCGTGTGTGAAGAAGTACACCCCTGCAGGGTTAATATGATCTATTCGAATAGCCGTGTCCGCGGTAAAGGACTTCTGGGTTGCTTATATCAGTTCATAGACAAGTGAAAGTGGATACTCTAAAATACGCAAGATAAGCGTGAGTGCTATGGATGGCGTTCTCGTAGGGAGACGGGAGCGGATCCATAGTGGTGTATTGATATGGTGAATATGTGGACTCGTGTGCGCCACCTCAAAAGAGTTACTTGCAGTCGTAGTTCAGGATAGCCACCGAGTCAAAGCTGGCTTGCTGCAGTTAAACCCCACCACCCCTTTGTTGATAATGATGCATATGTAGATAGTTCTGATGTAAGTCTTGCTGGGTACATTTGTACTCACGTTTGCCTATTTTATGTTTTTGCAGAGAGACTTCGGTCTCGCTAGTAGTTCCGCTTGGACTTCGACGTTTAGCTTGATACCTCAGCTACGATCTTGTGCCCTCGGCAGGATTTGGTAGATAGTCAGGCTTCTCAGCCTTTTTCATTTATAGATGTCTGTACTCAGACATGATAGCTTCCGCTTGTGCTTTAACTTGTATGCTCTGAGTGTTGGGTCATGAGACCCATGTTTGTAATATCTCGCTCCTCGGAGCCTATTGAATAAACTACTTGAGTCGTAGAGTCATTTTGTGATGCCATGTTGTATTGCACATATCGAGCATATTGTGTGTATGTTATTGAAATGCTTGGTATGTGTGGGATCTGACCATCTAGTTGTTTATCTTTAGTAGCCTCTCTTACCGGGAAATGTCTCCTAGTGTTTCCACTGAGCCATGGTAGCTTGCTACTGCTCCGGAACACTTAGGCTGGCCGGCATGTGTCCTTCTTCGTTCCTGTGTCTGTCCCTTCGGGGAAATGTCACGCTCTGAGTACCGGAGTCCTGTTAGCCCGCTACAGCCCGGTTTACCGGAGTCCTGCTAGCCCAGTGCTACAGCCCGGACCCACTTGCTGATGACCGACACGTTCGATGCTGGGTCATGGATGCCTGTCCCTGTAAGTTTGTGCCACTTTGGGTTTACGACTAGTCATGTCAGCCCGGGCTCTTTATCATATGGATGCTAGCGACACTATCATATACGTGAGCCAAAAGGCGCAAACGGTCCCGTGCAAAGGTAAGGCGACACCCGTGGGAACACCGTGCGTGAGGCCGCAAAGTGATATGAAGTGTTACCGGCTAGATCGATGTGACATCGAGTCGGGGTCCTGACAAAGGGGGGGCTTGCCTGGTTGCTCTGGCAATGAGGGGTCGTCGGTGACGTAGTCGATCACAGGGGTAGCATCGGTCTCGGGGTCTACCGGAGAGAAGAGGGGGAAGAAACAGTAAATATAAAGCAAACATAGCATCACAAAGCAGAACATGGCAATATGCTGTGCCGGGAGTGACCTAATGTATGGCTACACGATAAAGGTGAAGGGGGGAAATCAACCGGGAATGCTTTCCCGGTTCCAGACCTGTGTCAAACAAACGACCGGAGGGGGAATGTCCCATGTTCAGCATGCTAGGGGCATGTGACAGATGAACGGACCGCTTATTCGGATTCGTTGGATTTTTCTGAGCAACTTTCATATAGAAAACATTTTCATCGGAGTTACGGTTTATTTTCTATGAATTATTAAAGATTAAACAATTTTATGGAATTACCTAAATTAACAGAAAAGGAATTATGACATAGGTGTGACGTCAGCAGTCAACAGTCCGGTTGACTGGTCAAAGCTGACCAATGGGGGCACTGGGACCCACATGTCAGCCTCTAATGGCTTAACAGTGGATTAACTAAACTAACAGGGTCAATTAGGGGAGTGGGCCCCAGGCGTCAGTGAGTGTTTTAGGTTAACTAATCATTTTTATTTATAAAATGTTATTAGACTAATATAACAGAGGGGGGCCCACATGTCAGTGGCTGGGGTTGCCCAGTCAGCACGTTGACTGGGTCAACCCAGTCAACGGGGACCCCAGGGCCGTCTAGCTAGTGACCCAAGGGCGGGGCCCACCTAGCCACGCAGATGGCCGGCGCCGGAGTTGCTCCGGTGGCCTTTCGCAGCGGCGAGCTCGCCGGAGATGCTCGGAAAATCGCCGCGGGGCACCATTTTGCGCGGTTTTGCTTGCGTTCTAACGAGGGCTCAACGCCGCGTCGCGTGGTGTGGTCGGTTGGGCTCGCGGCTGGACGGAACTACGTCGGCGATGAGTGGAGGCGGCGGTGGGATTCGGGACCTCATCGGGATCGCACTACGGGGGTCGACGAGGTTGGCAAGCGGCACGGGCGGCCTCGGCGGGCTGCACTGAGCATGTCCCCGTGCTCAGGCGAGCATGGCAACAACGGCGGCTAGCTGCTCGGCGGAGCCGAGCTCGGCCATGGCGGCGCGGTGGCCACGGTAGTGCAAGAGGCTAGGGGAGCGAGGGGAGGAGAAGCGGGGCTCACCGGGCGGCACACACGGTGGCCCTCGGAGGTTTAGGAGCTGCAGTGCAGTGGATCGATGCCGGCGAGCTCCTGTGATCCGAAGTGGAAGACGAGGCCGGGGGAGCGTTCGGGGGCGCCCGACGTCTTGCAGCTCGTCGGGGAGGCGTAGCCGAGGGAGGCGAAGCGGTTGGACAGGTCGGCGAGGCGAACGGGTCTTGATGGCCGCAAGGACGACGGAGAATGGCGGTGACCGTGTTGGTCTCCTCTCCAGAACGAAGGAGAGGGAGAGGAGAGAGCTGGATCTGTGGGAGAGGGGGCAAGTGGGCGAGTGGGGAGGGAGCCCGAGGCGTCGGGCTGCCCTTATCCTCCCCGAGGCGCCTATAGCGGCGTGGCCGGCGAGGTGGTTCGGCGGCGACGTGCGCGCGTGGTCGCTCGCACAGTGGAGGAGGGGGAAGACGACAGGGGGGGGAGTGGGCCGGCCTAGCCTGGGCCAGTTGGCTCGGGTGGGCCGAAGCCCACTGGGAGGCCAAGGGCTCTGGCCCCTTTCCCCTTTTTTTTGCTTTCCCTTTTTCTTTTTCCAGCAGCTTTTGCCTTTTCTTTTTAGCCAATAAAGACTTTGCAAAAATTTATGCCATTGGCCAAAATAATTTCAAAGAAGTATATTGCACTGCCACAAAAGGGTGGGAGGCTTTTGGAATAGTTGCCAATTTTATAAATTAAAAAGGGCATTTAACTTATTGCTTAGGTCACTATTTTAAGTAGCTTAGGCCACTTAAACCTTTTGCAAAAATGCTGGTTCACCACCAATATTACTTGTGGAATATTTGGCACATGATGAACATTTTAGATTTCATGTTTGAGAAGTTTTGTATTTTGACATTAACTTGGATTTGAATTTGAATTGGTTTGAATGCAAATGAGGACTCGCAACAGTAAGAGTGATGACATGGCACCATTAGTAGGGGATTACTGTAGCATGATCCTCGGGGTGTTACAAATCTCCTCCACTACAAGAAATCTCGTCCCGAGATTTTAGAGGTGGAGTAAGGGGGAAAGACTCGGGAAGGACGGAGCTCAACACAAGATAGGTACCTGGGGGCTATCTCAGTGAACATGGCATAGAGGCACCTCTCGAGTCGAAATTCTAGAAAGACGTCGAGAGCAAGGTAAGGAAGTGCAATAAGAAGCTTCAACCAGGTAGGCAATCGTTCGTAGCCTGCAACAGATGGTGAAAGTGGTTCAAAGCAATGGGAATAGGTATCGCATCTGATACCAGAATAGATCGCTAGGAATGTGGCTTCTGGTTTACATACGAAGCCAAGTGCAAGGAACAAATTTTGGAAAATAGGGATGTACATGAGAGTCAGGTTTCGATCCTGTGGAACTGTGGGTTATGGGCCCACCATGTGGGTTTCAAGTAGGAAGGGCGTTGGCATCTTGCACGGTCATGATAGGAAGGCATGTGAGAGGATAGCATGTCAGTTATGTTGGCAACAACGTTGGCACCAAGGGCGAGGGACGAAGAGAACCATTTTCCTGCTCGTTAAACGAGGCGGACCAATAGGCAAGGTTCTCGTCCATCGGTGGTTACCGGAATGTCATCAACAATAGTAGCAGGGTCTCACTGACAAGGTTGTACATCGGGGCATTTTATAAGCAAGGAATTATTTCTGCTTATATCATATAGATCACAAGAAGATTATACAAACCAATGGAAAGGAAAATGAAATTATCGGATTAATCAGACCAATGGAAAGGAAAATGTGTTTACACACCAGAATTGGGAGTATATCCTTCCCAAGGGAAAGTAGAGCATGATATACATGTTACAACAACAAGTACATCACCATTTAGATAAAGGGCAAGGAAATTCATGATGTTATCCATGCAACGATGTCCGGATGATAGATCCAAAACCTTTGGTAATGTGCTACCAATGTTCTTGTCGATATTCGGAATACCACAGTCATGCTTCGTGGTAGCATTGATATGGTGTTTCAAGTAAGGTTGGATCTAATGATCACAAGAGATACAAAGGAACATTTCCAAGATTATCTCGGATCGTAAGGAATAACCAAACACAACCAGGTCTGTGTGGGTAGAAAGTCAAGGATGTCATCAATGATATCACAAATCATTGAAGAGCAAGGATGGTATTTCTCAACATGAATTCGATTGGCATCTCTGAAGAAATCAAAGTGTTGACGGTGATCACAACAAATTTTGTCAGGAGATTCTAGGAAGATGCCATCGAGCAGCGACGGCAACAAACAAAAGGAAAGATGAAGTGAAAGACCATGAGAACCATGGATTTGACACAAGCTCAAAATCAAACTGGTTGTTCAAGAATGATAGGATGCGGAAGATCGATGCAAGCTTTGCTCGTCTTCGGAAGTTGCTTCGGGCATAAGGACCAGGTAGCACAGTTAAAATTAGCACGATAGTGATAAAGCCAATCAGGCTAGGAATGACGTGAGGTGGTATCTAACTCCACAGCAACAAAGTACTAATAGTGATGTATCACCGAGCGAAATCGATTCATTGTTTGGTGGTCTCGGTTGATGACAACCCAGATGCCGTGGAGTTACTAAGACAGGGAAAAATTACCACTCCATCGAAAAGTTCATAGGACATAGTACAATAGGATGATATCCTCGAGACAGTAGAGGTAATACTCGAGATAGTTCGGTATAGGGGTTGTACAAGCATATCGATTTGCAGAACAAGTGCTTTAACTTGCCCGCGAAATGGGATCAAAGAAGAACAATCATGGTCGGGACAATGATTGCAAAGGACCAAATATAGGTACAAGATGAACTTATACCAAGGGGGATTATTTTTATGAGCAACTTCCATGATAAGTTCTACATCGAGTCCATGGGCGTGAACACAAGGTTCAAGGTCGACTCCCACTTCTTCAATGCATAACCTTTCATTCATATCTCGCTTCCGATGAAGTTGTAGTGTTGAAATGTTATAAGGCAAAACAATAGAAGAGTATGAATCGTGAAAACGCTCGAGTTCACACGAATTATGGAAGGCATAGGTTCAACCCATCGGGGCATCTAAGGAACATATACCACAAACTTCAGGAGTAATTAACACAAGCTCGACAGTAGAGCATGGTTGACAAAAGGAGAGGATACAATTTTACCAAATGCATTATATATCAGGGAAACAACTCACAAGAATTTTGGATGTGAAGGGCACTGTCGGATAAAATCCAACAAAGGATCTGGCGGTCCACATAGGATCTGATGTGAGTATCGGTACTCAACCAGAAGAAGAAAGAATGCAAAGGCATCGGATTATAGATATAATTAGATAACTTCAAAGCTTGAATACAAAGGAATTACAATTTTCAAATCAGAAGATCTGAAGCAGAGGCTCTGATCAAAAGATAAGTAAGTTGAATAGCCTTAGGGATACAATCGACAGCAATTTGATTGGTCGATAAACAACTCCTGGTCAAATGACGTCCAAGCCGGAAGGATGAATTCTATGATCCGTCTGAGGATTGCGAGCATCCGCAACATATTGAATCAACGGACTCAAAAGGATAGTGACAAAGGATGCCAATAAGATTACTAGACTTATGGGATTATCCATAGTGCAAACAAGCAAGAATTTCGACAACAAAAGGCTGCTGAGGATTTTCGAAAGATCGAATGGTGTTTATCCGACTTTTGTGAAATACATGAACAACTAGGGAAAAACAAATCCTCGATATTTGTGAGGATTAATTTGTCGGTGTATTCAGGCGACAAGGAACTAAAAGGCAGTGGGCACAAAAGGATTCTCGGAACAACAGAGTGTATTACAAAGCATCTCGTAATAACAAGAGCAACTGTAATATGATTTAAGAACGATAGGTGTATGTAGTTATTCATAGGGGTTGACGGTGGAAGGGAATTGCAAAAGTGATGAGCACATGTTCTCGAGAGAACATCGGAGAGTAACTTCGAAGTCTTCTGGTAAAGCAGGCGATCATCTGGAATGAAGGGGCTCTCCGGGTGGAAGTGGTTACGAGATCGTAGAGCAAGAGTTAGCAAATATCATTTAACCCGAGTAGAGGAGAGATCAGAATCCCACAGAAAAGACGAGGAATAAAAGATCCTAATAACACCCAATGGCGACGTGGGCCCGTAAGACACACAGCCAATGTTAGTAAAAGTTTTTCAGTGACTAGACTCAACTTTGGCCAAGGAGTTGGAAAGGGGGCCACCTACAGGCAGTCGGCTCTGATACCAACTTGTGACGCCCCCAATTCAATCGTACACTAATCATACACGCAAATGTGTATGATCGAGATCAAGGACTCACAGGAAGATATCACAACACAACTCTAGACACAATTTAAATAATACAAGCTTTATATTACAAGCCAGGGGCCTCGAGGGCTCGAATACATAAGCTCGAATACACAAGAGTCAGCGGAAGCAACATTATCTGAGAACAGACATGAGTTAGACAAGTTTGCCTTAAGAAGGCTAGCACAAAAGCATCTACGATCGAAAAGGCAAGGCCTCCTGCCTGGGAGCCCCCTAACTACTCCTGGTCGTCAGCGGTCTCCACGTAGTAGTAGGCATCGACGGTGGCATCTGGCTCCTGGGCTCCGACATCTGGTTGCATCAACCGGAAAGAAAAAAAAGGGGGGAAAGGGGAAGCAAAGCGACCGTGAGTACTCATCCAAAGTACTCGCAAGCAAGGATCTACACTACATATGCAACGTTATCAAAGGATCGTTGTATATGTGGACTGGGCTGCAGAAATGCCAGAATAGAGAGAAGGCCTAGCCTTATCAAAGACTAGCATCTTCTGGAAACCACCATCTTGCAGCAAACAGGAGGGAGTAGAGTAGCATAAAGTAAAGTAGTAGTAGTGTTATCAACCTTGGCCGGAGATCCTTTCTCGACTCCCTGCGAGAAAGAAATCCCATAGCCATACTATCCAATTGTCATCACAATCCAATTCTCATCACCATTCAATTCTCATCACAAGTATCCAGTTCTAGTTGTATCGATCAGGATACAACTCCAAGTGTCCGTTACCGTAGGACAGGCTATCGATAGATGTTTTCTTCCCTCCAGGGGTGCACCAACTTACCCACACGCTCGATTAACTCCGGCCGGACACACTTTCCTGGGTCATGCCCGGCCTTGGCCAAACAATACGCCGCAACCCGACCATGGCTTAATAGAGAGGCCAGCACGCCGGACTAAACCTATGCCCCCAGGGGTCATTGGCCATCTCCCCGGAAACTCCTGCACGTTGTGTACGCGGCCGGTGAGCAGACCTAGCTACCTCCTTCAACAAGGTAGGGAATCACCCTCGATGACCACGACCGAATAGCTACACTACAGGGTTAACATTAGAAGTGCTGTAGAGGTCTCACCCTCAGCACTCGATAGTAACCCAGTAGTGTCGAGCAACTGAGGAGAAAGTTATGTGCGGTGCCGGGGCCTGTTCTTCGATCCCGTTGATCGGGTCTTCAATGATGAAGCAGGGGCAACAAGGATAAGGTGGGGGTCACTGATGGATCACTAACCAACCTATACTAAGCAGTTTAGGATAAGCAGGTAAGGTACAATAAGCAGGCTATGGATCAGAATAAGAGCAATTAATAACAGTAGCAAAATCTAATGCAAGCATAAGAGAATGGAATGGGCGATATCGGGATGATCAAAGGGGGGGCTTGCCTGGTTGCTCTGTCAATGAGGGGTCGTCGGTGACGTAGTCGATCACAGGGGCATCATCGGTCTCGGGGTCTACCGGAGAGAAGAGGGGGAAGAAACAGTAAATATAAAGCAAACATAGCATCACAAAGCAGAACGTGGCAATATGTTGTGCCGGGAGTGACCTAACGTATGGCTACACGATAAAGGTGAAGGTGGGAAATCAACCGGGAATGCTTTCCCGGTTCCGGACCTGTGTCAGACAGACGACCGGAGGGGGAATGTCCCATGTTCAGCATGCTAGGGGCATGTGACAGATGAACAGACCGCGTATTCGGATTCGTTGGATTTTTCTGAGCAACTTTCTTATAGAGAACATTTTCATCGGAGTTACGATTTATTTTCTATGAATTATTAAAGATTAAACAATTTTCTGGAATTACCTAAATTAACAGAAAAGGAATTATGACATCAGTATGACATAGGTGTGACGTCAGCAGTCAACAGTCCGGTTGACTAGTCAAAGCTGACCAATGGGGGCACTGGGACCCACATGTCAGCCTCTGATGGCTTACCAGTGGATTAACTAAACTAACAGGGTCAATTAGGGGAGTGGGCCCCAGGCGTCAGTGAGTGTTTTAGGTTAACTAATCATTTTTATTTATGAAATGTTATTAGACTAATATAACAGAGGGGGGCCCACATGTCAGTGGCTGGGGTTGCCCAGTCAACATGTTGAGTGGGTCAACCCAGTCAACGGGGACCCCAGGGCCGTCTAGCTAGTGACCCAGGGGCGGGGCCCACCTAGCCACGCAGATGGTCGGCGCCGGAGTTGCTCTGGTGGCCTTCCACAGCGGCGAGCTCGCCGGAGATGCTCGGAAAATCGTTGTGGGGCACCATTTCACGCGGTTTTGCTTGCGTTCGAACGAGGGCTCAACGCCGCGTCGCGTGGTGTGGTCGGTTGGGCTCACGGCTAGCCGGAACTATGTCGGCGACGAGTGGAGGCGGCGGTGGGATTCGGGACCTCGTCGGGATCGCACTACGGGGGTCGACGAGGTCGGCAAGCGGCACGGGCGGCCTCGGCGGGCTGCACTGAGCACGTCCCCGTGCTCAGGCGAGCATGGCAACGACGGCGGCCAGCTGCTCGGCGGAGCCGAGCTCGGCCATGGCGGCGCGGTGGCTACGGTAGCGCAAGAGGCTAGGGGAGCGAGGGGAGGAGAAGCGGGGCTCACCGGGCGGCACACACGGTGGCCCTCGGAGGTTTAGGAGCTGCAGTGCAGTGGATCGATGCCGGCGAGCTCCTGTGATCCGAAGTGGAAGACGAGGCCGGGGGAGCGTTCGCGGGCGCCCGACATCTTGCAGCTCGTGAGGGAGGCGTAGCCGAGGGAGGCGGAGCGGTTGGACAGGTCGGCGAGGCGAACTAGTCTTGGTGGCCGCAAGGATGACGGAGAATGGCGGCGACCGCGTCGGTCTCCTCTCCAAAACGAAGGAGAGGGAGAGGAGAGAGCTGGATCTGGGGGAGAGGGGGTAAGTGGGCGAGTGGGGAGGGAGCCCGAGGCGTCGGGCTGCCCTTATCCTCCCCGAGGCGCCTGTAGCGGCGTGGCCGGTGAGGTGGTTCGGCGGCGACGTGCGCGCGCGGTCGCTCGCATAGTGGAGGAGGGGGAAGACGACAGGGGGGGAGTGGGCCGGCCTAGCCTGGGCCAGTTTGCTCGGGTGGGCCGAAGCCCACTGGGAGGCCAGGGGCTCTGGCCCCTTTCCCCTTTTTTTTTGCTTTCCCTTTTTCTTTTTCCATCAGCTTTTGCCTTTTCTTTCTAGCCAATAAAGACTTTGCAAAAAATTATGCCATTGGCCAAAATAATTTCAAAGAAGTATATTGCACTGCCACAAAAGGGTGGGAGGCTTTTGGAATAGTTGCCAATTTTATAAATTAAAAAGGGCATTTAATTTATTGCTTAGGTCACTATTTTAAGTAGCTTAGGCCACTTAAACCTTTTGCAAAAATGCTGGTTCACCACCAATATTACTTGTGGAATATTTGGCACATGATGAACATTTTAGATTTCATCTTTGAGAAGTTTTGTATTTTGACATTAACTTGGATTTGAATTTGAATTGGTTTGAATGCAAATGAGGACTAGCAACAGTAAGAGTGATGACATGGCACCATCAGCAGGGGATTACTGTAGCATGATCCTCGGGGTGTTACAAAATAGGAACTAGCACTATGCATTGAATCAATATGTTATTCCCAAAAATAATATAAAAAGTTGCCAAAAGTATATGAAAGTTGTAGAATATTGGCGTGAAACACTCAAAAATTATAGATATGGCTGAGATGTATCAGCATCCCCAAGCTTAATTCCTGGTCGTCTTCGAGTAGGTAAATGATAAAAATATAATTTTTGATGTGGAATGCTACCTAGCATAATCTTGATCATATAATCTAATCATGGCATGAATATTAAGACACGAGCAATTCAAAGCAGTAGTCTATAATTTGACATAAAGACATCAATACTCAAGCATCCCAACAAACAATCATGCATTTCAAAATATCAATGCTAAAGAACGTTATCCCTACAAAATCATATGGTCTTGTCATGCTCTATCTTCATCACACAAAGTATTCACCATGCACAACCCCGATGACAAGTTAAGCAACTGTTTCATACTTTTAATGTTCTCAAGCTTTTTCAACTCTCATGCAATACATGAGTGTGAGCCATGGATATAGCACTACAGGTGGAATTGAATATGATGATGGAGATTGTAAGGAGAAGAAAAAAAGGAGAATGTCTCACATCAACTACGCAGATCAACAGGCTATGGAGATGGTCATCAATCAATATCAATGCAAGGAGTAGGGATTGCCGTGCAATGGATGCACTAGAGCTATAAGTGTATGAAAGCTCAAACTGAAAACTAAGTGGGTGTGCATCCAACTTGCTTGCTCATGAAGACCTCAGGCATTTGAGGAAGCCCATCATCGGAATATACATGCCAAGTTCTATAATGAAAATTCCCACTAGTATATGAAAGTGATAACTCAAGAGACTCTCTATATGAAGAACATGGCGCTACTTTGAAGCACAAGTGTGGTAAAAGGATAGTAACATTGCCCCTTCTCTCTTTTTCTCTCATTTTTTATTTTTATTTTTTATTTTCTCTCTTTTTTGGGCTCTTTGGCCTCTCTTTTTTTTGCTCTTTGGCCTATATTTTTTTTAAGTCCGGATTCTCATCCCAACTTGTGGAGCAATCACAGTCTCCATCATCCTTTCCTCACTGGAGCAATGCTCTAATAATGATGATCATCACACTTTTATTTACTTACAACTCGATACAACTAATACATGGTGACTCTACATGAATGCCTCTGGCAGTGTACCAGGATGTGCAATGATCTAGCATAGCAAAGATATCAAAAAATGGACAAGCCATGCAAATATCATGCTATCTATCTTACGATCATGCAAAGCAATATGACATGAATGCTCAAGTCATGTATATGATGATGATGGAAGTTGCATGGTAATATATATATCGGAATGGCTATGGAAATTCCATAATAGGTAGGTATGGTGGATGTTTTGAGGAAGATATAATGAGGCTTATGTGTGATAGCGTGTATCATATCACAGGGTTTGGATGCAACAGCAAAGTTTGCACCAACTCTTGAGGTGAGAAACGGCAATGCACGGTACCGAAGAGGCTAGCAAATTGCGGGAAGGTGAGAGTGCGTATAATCCATGGACTCAACATTAGTCATAAAGACCTCACATATTTATTGCAAAAGTTTATTAGCAATCGAAGCAAAGTACTAATATGCATGCTCCTATGGGGATAGATTGGTAGGAAAAGACCATCGCTCGTCCCCGACCACCACTCATAAGGAAGACAATCAAAAATAAATCATGCTCTAATTTCATCGCATAACGAGAGACTATTCGTGCATGCTTTGGGAATCACAAACCTTAACACCAATATTCTTACTAAACCACAATCATTCACCAGTACCTACCACATATTACCATCTCTATATCGTAGAACTATTTCAAGGGATCAAACATATCATATTCAGTGATCTACAAGTTTTATGTAGGATTTAATGACTAACCATGTGAATGA
Organism: Triticum aestivum; assembly: GCF_018294505.1. Taxonomy (NCBI): domain Eukaryota; kingdom Viridiplantae; phylum Streptophyta; class Magnoliopsida; order Poales; family Poaceae; genus Triticum; species Triticum aestivum. The sequence continues at coordinate 314,667,537 of NC_057813.1, read as the reverse complement.
CCAATTCCTGTTGACTCTTTAAATAAATATAATTGAAGCAAGAGAGTTTAATTCTTTCTACAAAAGATTTTCCCATGCTCTAACAAATATAAGTGAAGCAAAAGAGCATTCCACAAATATAAGTGAAGTGCATGAAGCATTCTATAAAGCCATACTCAAAAGATATAAGTGAAGTGCATGAAGCATTCTATAAATAAACCAAGGACTATCTCATACCAACATGGTGCATAAAATATAAAGGGGAAATAAACACAAAAGACACCCCAAGAATTCGCGCATATCATGTGATGAATAAAAATATAGCTCCAAGTAAAATTACCGATGGTTGTTAAAAGAAAGAGGGGATGCCTTCCGAGGCATCCCCAAGCTTAGTTGCTTGGGAGTCCTTGAATATTACCTTGGGGTGCCTTAGGTATCCCCAAGCTTAGTCCCTTGCCACTCTTTATTCCTTCATCCATTGTGATCTCACCCAAAACTTGAAAACTTCAATCACACAAAACTTAACAAAAACCCTCGTGAGATCCGTTAGTATAATAAAGCAAATCACTACTTTTAAGTAATGTCGAAAACCCATTCATATTTTGTTGCATTATAACCACTTTATTCTAACTTCACCATGGCTTATATCACCGATGCAATCCATAGATTCATCAAAACACGCAAAACAATGCATCAAAACAGAATCTGTCAAAAACAGAACAGTTTGTACCAATTTAAACATTTACCATACTTCTGTAACTCCAAAAATTCTGCAAAATTAGGAAAAAAATGCGTAGGTGTATTGTGTAGAAATTTCAAAAACTTTTGACGTTCCAATAAAAAATTTAAATTCACGCACTACAGCCAAAGTTTCTGTTTTTTGCACTGCACAAACCAAACAAGCAATCTAATCATCCTAAAGGCAAATCTTGGCACATTATTTTTATACCACAATGGATTTGTACAAGGGGATAATTATTTTTGTTGAGAAGTTTTTGTAATCAAGGTTCACAAGTTTCCATGGGCATGGACAAAGTTCAAGGCTAGCTCCCACTTTAACAATGCTCATCTTTCTCACTTTCAATTTCCTTTTTGGAGAAGTTTTTAGATTCCCCTCTATATTTTTTTTGTTTTTTAACTTTATAAGGGCACTCAATAGAATAAAACGACTCTCTAAAACTTCTGGGATGTCTCCCTCGCAGTGCTTTCTTTAAGGCCATTAAGGTAGGCATAAAGTGCTCAAGTAATCGATCCACCCGGATCCCAAGGTATTGAAGGAAATATGCCCTAGAGGAAATAATAAACTTGTTATTTTCTATTTCTATATTCATGATAAAGGTTTATTATTCATGCTAGAATTGTATTGATCAGAAACCTTAATACATGTGTGAATACATAAACAAATATAGTGTCCCTAGTAAGCCTCTACTAGACTAGCTCGTTAATCAAAGATGGTTAAGGTTTCCTAACCATGGACATGAGTTGTCATTTGATAACGGGATTACATCATTAGGAGAATTATGAGATGGACAAGACCCATCCGTTAGCTTAGCATAATGATCGTTCAGTTTTATTGCTATTGCTTTCTTCATGTCAAATACATATTCCTTCGACTATGAGATTATGCAACTCCCGGATACCGGAGGAATGCCTTGTGTGCTATCAAACGTCACAACAGAACTGGGTGATTGTAAAGATGCTCTATAGGTATCTCCAAAGGTGTCTGTTGAGTTGGCATAGATCGAGATTAGGATTTGTCACTCCAAGTATCGGAGAGGTATCTCTGGGCCCTCTCGGTAATACACATCATAAGCTTGCAAGCAAACGACTAATAAGTTAGTCACAAGGTGATGTATTACGGAACAAGTAAAGAGACTTGCTGGTAACGAGATTGAACTAGGTATGAAGATACCGATGATCGAATCTCGGGCAAGTAACATACTGATGGACAAAGGGAATTACGTATGTTGTCATAATGATTCGACCGATAAAGATCTCCGTAGAATATGTAGGAGCCAATATGAGCATCCAGGTTCCGCTATTGGTTATTAACCGGAGAGGTGTCTCGGTCATGTCTACATAGTTCTCGAACCCGTAGGGTCTGCATGCTTAACGTTCGATGACGATATAGTATTATATGAGTTATGTGATTTGGTGACCGAATGTTGTTTGGAGTCCCAGATGAGATCACGGACATGATGAGGAGTCTTGAAATGGTCTAGATGTAAATATTAATATATAGGACGATGGTGTTCAGACACTCGAAGTGTTCCAGAGGGTACCGGGTACATATCGGGTCACCGGAAGGGGTTCCGGGCACCCCGGCAAAAGATATGGGTCTTATGGGACAAGCGGGGAAATGCACTAGCCACGAGGGGCTGGTGCACCCACCATATGGGTCGGCCAAGGTGGAGAAGGAAAGGGAAGAAAGGGAATAGGATTCCCCCTTCCTTCCCCCTCCCCCCTCTTTCCTTCCCCCTCCGATATATATGGCAGGGGGCGCGCGGCTTGGGAGGAGCCCAAGTAGGATTCGGTCCTACTTGGGGCACCTCCTGGCCTCTCCCCTACCCCTCCCGCCTATATATATGTGAGGGGGCCCCTAGCACACCCCAGACAATTGCCTAGCCATGTGTGGCGCCCCCTCCACCGTTTACTCCCCCGGTCATATTTTTGTAGCGCTTAGGCGAAGCCCTGTGGAGATCAATTCACCATCACCGTCACCACACCGTCGTGCTAACATAACTCATCTACTACCTCGACGTCTTGCTGGATCAAGAAGGCGAGGGACGTCACAGAGCTGAACGTGTGCAGAACTCGGAGGTGCCTTACGTTCGATACTCGATCGGTGGATCACGAAGAAAGTTCGACTCCATCAACTGCGTTGTGAAAAGCTTCCGCTTACGGTCTACGAGGGTATGTAGACACACTCTCCCCCTTGTTGCTATGCATCTCCATGGATAGATCATTGCGTGTGCGTAGAATTTTTTTTGTTTTTCCATGCAATGATTCCCAACAGTGGTATGAGAGCCAGGTCTACGCATAGATGGTATGCACGAGTAGAACACAAAGAGTTGTGGGTGGTGATAGTCATACTTATTACCACCAATGTCCTATTTTGATTCAGCGGTATTGTGGGATGAAGCGGACCGGACCAACCTTACATGTCCATGCACATGAGACTAGTTCCACCGACTGACATGCAACTAGTTTTGCATAAAGGTGGTTGTCGGGTGTTGTTTTCTCCTACTTTAGTTGAATCAAATTTGACTACAGCCGGTCCTTGAATAAGGTTGAAATAGCAAACTTGACAAAACACCATTGTGGTTTTATGTGCAGGTAAGAACGGTTCCTTCTAGAAGCCCATAGCAGCTATGTAAAACTTGCAACAACAAAGTAGAAGACATCTAACTTGTTTTTGCAGGGTATGTTGTGATATGGTCAAGACATGATGAGATATATATTATTGTATGAGATGATCATGTTCTATAAGATATCTGGCAACTTGGCAGGAGCCGTATGGTTGTCTCTTTATTGTATGAAATGCATACGCCATGTAATTGCTTTACTTTATCGCTATGAGTTAGCAATAGTTGTAGAAGAAATAGTTGGCGAGACGACCACAACGCTACGATGGAGATCAAGGTGTCGAGCCAGTGATGATGGAGATAATCACGATTCTTTGGAGATGGAGATCAAAAGCACCATATGATGATGCCCATATCATGTCACATATTTTGATTGCATGTGATGTTTATCTTTTATGCATCTTATTTTGCTTAGTACGGTGGTAGCATTATAAGATGATCCCTTCACTAAATTTTAACATATAAGTGTTCTCCTTGAGTATGCACCGTTGTGGCAGTTCATCGTGTTGAGACACCACATGATGATCGGGTGTGATAGACTCTATGTTCACAAACAATGGGTGCAAGACAATTTTGCACATGCGGAATACTCGGGTTAAACTTGACAATCCTAGCATGTACGGACATGGCCTCGGAACACTGGAGACCGAAAGGTCAAACGTGAATCATATAGTAGATATGATCAACATAGAGATGTTCACCATTGATGACTACCCCATCTCACATGATGATCGGACATGGGTTAGTTGATTTGGATCATGTATCACTTAGATGACTTGAGGGATGTCTATTTAAGTGGGAGTTCTTAAGTAATTTGATTAATTGAACTTAATTTATCATGAACTTAGTCCTGATAGTATTTGCATATCTATGTTGTAGATCAATCGCCCGTGCTACCGTTCCCCTGAATTTTAATGTGTTCCTAGAGAAAAATAAGTTGAAAGATGATAGTAGCAATAATGTGGACTGGCTCCGTGAACTGAGGATTATCCTCATTGCTACACAGAAGAATTATGTCCTTGATGCACCGCTAGGTGACAGGTCTATTGCAGGAGCATATGCAGACGTTATGAATGTTTGGAAAGCTTGATATGATGACTACCTTGATAGTTTAGTGCGCCATGCTTTACGACTTAGAACTGGGACTTCAAACACGTTTTGAAAGCCACAGAGCATATGAGATGTTCCAAGAGCTGAAATCGGTATTTCAGACTCATGCATGTGTCGAGAGGTATGAGACCTTTGAAAAGTACTTGCCTACAAGATTCAGGAGAATAGCTCAGCCAGCAAGCATGTGCTCAGAATGTCTGGGTACTATAATCGCTTGATCAAGTGGGATTTAATCTTCCAGATAAGATAGTGATTGACAAGAGTTCTCTAGTCACTATCACCAAGCTACTAGAACTTTGTGGCGAACTATAATGTGCAAGGGATGAAGAAAATAATTCCCAAGCTCTTTGCGATGTTGAAATCGACGAAGGTAGAAATTAAGAAAGAGCTTCAAATGTTGATGGTTAACAAAACCACTAGTTTCAAGAAAAAGGGCAAGGTATAGAAAGGGAACTTCAAGAAGAACAACAAACAAGTTGTCGCTCCCATGAAGAAGCCCAAAGCTAGACCTAAACCTGAAACTGAGTGCTTCTACTGCAAAGGAAATGGTCACTGGAAGGGGAACAGCCCCAAAAACTCGGCGGATAAGTATGGCAAAGTGAACAAAGGTATATTTGATATACACGTTACTGATGTGTACCTTGCTAGTATTCATAGTAGCCCATGGGTATTTGATACTGGTTTAGTTTCTGATTAGTAACTCAAAACAGGAGTTGTAGAATAAATGGAGACTAGTTAAGGGCGAGGTGACGATGTGTGTTGGAAGTGACTGCAAGGTTGATACGATCACCATCGCACACTCCCTCTGCCTTTGGGATTAGTGTTGAACCTAAATAAATATTATTTGGTGTTTGCGTTGAGCATGAATATGATTAGATCATGTTTATTGCAATACGATTATTCATTGAAGTCAGAGAATAATTGTTGTTCTATTTAAATGAATAGAACCTTCTATGGTCATACACCCAATGTGAATGGATTATTGAATCTCAATCGTAGTGATACACATAATGATGCGAAAATATGCAAACTTAGTAATGATAGTGCAACATACTTGTGGCACTACTGTTTAGGTCATATTAGTGTAAAACGCATGAAGAAACTCCATACGGATGGACTTTTGGAATCACTTGATTATGAATCAATTGGTACTTGCGAACCATGCTTCGCGAGCAAGATGACTAAAACTCCGTTCTTCGGAACAATGGAGCGAGCTAATGACTTACTGGAAATAATGCATGCTGATGTATGAGGTATGATGAGTGTTGAAGCACGCGGCGGGTATCATTATTTTCTGACCTTGACAGATGATTTGAGTAGGTATGGGTATATCTACTTGGTGAAACACAAGTCTGAAACATTTGAAAAGTTCAAAACTTTCAGAGTGAAGTATCATCGTGACAAGAAAATAAAGTTTCTATGATCTGATCGCGGAAGCGCATATTTGAGTTACGAGTTTGGCCTTCATTCAAAACAATGTGGAATTGTTTAACAACTTGCGCCACCTGGAACACCATAGTGTAACGGTGTGTCCGAACGTCGTAATCGTAATTTATTAGACATGGTGCGTTCTATGATGTCTCTTACCGATTTACCACTATCGTTCTGTGGTTATGCATTAGAGACAGCCGCATTCACGTTAAATAGGGCACCATCTAAATCCGTTGAGATGACACCATATGAACTATGGATTGGCAAGAAACTTAAGTTGTCGTTTCCTAAAGTTTGGGGTTGCGACACTTATGTCAAAAGGCTTTAGCCTGATAAGCTCAAACCCAAATCAGAGAAGTGCGCCTTCATATGATACCCTAAGGAAATAATTGGGTACACCTTCTACCACAGATCCGAAGGCAAGATATTTGTTGCTAAGAATGGATCCTTTCTAGAGAAGGATTTTCTCTCGAAAGAAGTGAGTGGGAGGAAAGTAGAACTTGATGAGGTAATTGTACCTTCTCTCAAATTGGATAGTAGCACATCACAGAAAATTGTTCTCGTGATGCCTACACCAACTAGAGAGGAAGCTAATGATGATGATCATAAAACTTTAGATCAGATTACTATTGAACTTCATAGGTTGACCAGAGCATGATCCGCACCAGAGTGGCACGATAGTCCTGTCCTAGAAGTCATGTAACTAGACCAAGGCAAACCTACAAACTATGAAGAAGCTATGATGAGCCCACATTCCGGCAGATTGGTTGAGGCCATGAAATCTGAGATAGGATCCATGTATGAGAACAAAGTATGGAGTTTGGTGGACTTACCCGATGATCGGCAAGCCATAGAGAATAAATGGATCTTCAAGAAGAAGACTGACGCTGATGGTAATGTTACTGTCTAAGAAGCTCGGCTTATCGCAAAAGGTTTTTGACAAATTCAAGGGGTTGACTACTATGAGACTTTCTCACCCGTAGCAATGCTTAAGTCTGTCTGAATCATCTTAGGAATTGCTGCATTTTATGATTATGAAATCTGGCAAATGGACATGAAAACTGCATTCCTTAATGGATTTCTTAAAGAAGAGTTGCATATGATGCAACCAGAAGGTTTTGTCAATCCTAAAGGTGCTAACAAAGTGTGCAAGCTCCAGCGATCCATCTATGGAGTGGTGCAAGCATCTCGGAGTTGGAATATACTCTTTGATGAGGTGTTCAAAGCATATGGTTTTATACAACCTTCGATGAAGCCTGTGTTTACAAGAAAGTGAGTGGGAGCTCTGTAGCATTTCTGATATTATATGTGGATGAGATGTTGTTGATCAGAAATGATATAGAATTTTTGGATAGCATAAAAGGATACTTGAATAAGAATTTTTCAATGAAAGACCTTAGTGAAGCTGCTTATATATTGGGCATCAAGATCTATATAGATAGATCAAGACACTTGATAGGACTTTTGCAAAGCACATACCTTGCTAAAGTTTTAAAGAAGTTCAAAATGGATCAGTCAAAGAAAGGGTTATTGCTTGTGTTACAAGGTGTGAAGGATAGTAAGACTCAAAACCCGACCACGGCAGAATATATATATATATATATATAGAGAATTAAAGTCATTCCCTATGCCTTGGTCATAGGTTCTATAAATTATGCCATGTTGTGTACCATACATGTTGTGTGCCTTGCCATGAGTTTGGCAAGGGGGTACAATAGTGATCTAGGAGTAGATCACTGGACAGCGGTCAAAATTATCTGTAGTGACCTAAGAGGACTAGGAAATGTTTCTTGGTTATGGAGGTGATAAAGAGTTCGTCGTAAAGGGTTACATTGATGCAAGCTTTGACACCAATCCGGATGACTTTGAGTCTCAATCTGGATACATATTGAAAGTGGGAGCAATTAGCTAGAGTAGCTCCATGCAGAGCATTGTAGACACGGAAAATTTGCAAAATACATACGGCGTTGAATGTGGCAGACCCGTTGATAAAACTCTCTCACAAGCAAAACATGATCACACCTTAGTACTCTTTGGGCGTTAATCACATGGGATGTGAACTAGATTATTAACTCTAGTAAACCCTTCGAGTGTTGGTCACATGGTGATGTGAACTATTGGTGTTAATCACATGGCGATGTGAACTAGATTATTGACTCTAGTGCAAGTGGGAGACTGAAGGAAATATACCCTAGAGGAAATAATAAAGATGTTATTTTATATTTCCATATTCAAGGTAAAGGTTTATTATTCATGCTAGAATTGTATTGGTCAGAAACCTTAATACATGTGTGAATACATAAACAAACATAGTGTCCCTAGTAAGACTCTACTAGACTAGCTCGTTAATCAAAGATGGTTAAGGTTTCCTAACCATGGAAACGAGTTGTCATTTGATAACCGGATCACATCATTAGGAGAATGATGTGATGGACAAGACCAATCCGTTAGCTTAGCATAATGATCGTTCAGTTTTATTGTTGTTGCTTTCTTCATGTCAAATACATATTCCTTCGACTATTAGATTATCGAACTCCAAGATACCGTAGGAATTCCTTATGTGCTATAGAACGTCACAACGTAACTTGGTGATTATAAAGATGCTCTGCAGGTATCTCCGAAGGTGTCTGTTGGTTGGCATAGATCGAGATTAGGATTTGTCACTCTTAGTATTAGAGAGGTATCTCTGGGCCCTCTAGATAATACACATCATAAGCTTGCAAGCAAATGACTAGGGAGTTAGTCACGAGGTGATGTATTATCGAGCGAGTAAAGAGACTTTCCGGTAACAAGATTGAACTAGGTATGAAGATATCGATGATCGAATCTCGGGCAAGTAACATACCGCTCGACAAAGGGAATTACGTATGTTGTCATAACGGTTCGACCGATAAAGATCTTTGTGGAATATGTAGGAGTAAATATGAGCATCCAGGTTCTGATATTGGTTATTGAACAGAGAGGTGTCTCGGTCATGTCTACATAGTTCTCGAACCCGCAGGGTCCGCACGCTTAACGTTCGATGACGATATAGTATTGTATGAGTTATGTGATTTGGTGACTGGGTATTGTTCGGAGTCCCGGATGAGATCACGGACATGACGAGGAGTCTCGAAATGGTTGAGAGGTAAAGATTGATATATATTGGACGATGGGATTCGGACACCGGAAGCGTTTCGGAGGGTACCGGGTACATATCAGGTCACCGGAAGGGGTTCCGGGCACCCCCGGCAAAAGATATGGGCCTTATGGGCCAAGAGGGAGACGCACCAGCCACAAGGGGCTGGTGTGCCTCCCATATGAGTCGGCCAAGGTGGAGAAGGAAAGGGGAAGGAGGAAAGGGAAGAAAGGGAATAGGATCCCCCTTCCTTCCCCCTCCCCCTTCTTTCCTTCCCCTCCAATATATATGGCACGACGCGGCTTGGGAGGAGCCCAAGTAGGATTGGTCCTACTTGGGGTGCCTCCTGGCCTCTCCCATGCCCCTCCAACCTATATATATGTGGGTGGCGCCCCTAGCACACCCCAGACAATTGCCTAGCCGTCTGCGGCGCCCCCCCTCCACCGTTTACTCCCACGGTCATATTTTTGTAGTGCTTAGGCGAAGCCCTGCGGAGATCCCTTCACCATCACCATCACCACGCCGTCGTGCTAACAATCTACTACCTCGATGTCTTGCTGGATCAAGAAGGCGAGGGACGTCACCGAGCTGAATGTGTGCAGAACTCGGAGGTGTCTTACGTTCGGTACTCGATCGGTGGATCACGAAGAAAGTTCGACTACATCAACCGCGTTGTGAAATTCTTCCGCTTGCGGTCTACGAGGGTACGTAGACACACTCTCCCCCTCGTTGCTATGCATCTCCATGGATAGACATTGTGTGTGCATAGAAAAAAATTGTTTTTCCATGCAACGATTACCAACAGGTATATCAAAGACAATTTTAATTAACAATGATTTGTAATTTAGTATTGAGCACAAAGCAACATATATCATGCAAAAAAGAAGTCTGGCTCTCTTCCTATGCATCGGCATGTCATAAAAGAACAATTCATGCACATCAAGTAAAGGCCAATACATAGCATAAGTAGTTTCATACAATTTTATTGTATTGAAAAAATAGAGAGGTGGATATGTAGTTCATCTCTCATAATAATTGCAAGTAGAAGCAGCAAGAACATGCATATTATATCTATCAAAATCATCATGTGTAGTAGTAAAACACAACCCATCAATATAATCCTTAATAAGCGCAAACTTCTCCGATATAATGTAGTTGGGAGAATTCAAAAGGATAATAGGACTATCATGTATGGGTGTAATAGCAACAATTTCATTCTTAACATAAGGAACTATAGCAAGTTCATCTCCATAAGCATAATTCATATTGTCATCATGGCCACAAGCATAGCAAGCAACACTTTCATCAAAAAGGGATATTTCAAATGAATCCAAGGGATCATAGTAATCATCATAGCAATCAGCCTTCGATAAGCAGGAAGGGAAATTAAAAAATGTATGAGTTGAAGAGGTACTCTCGTCAGATGGTGGGCACGGGTAGCTAATCCGCTCTTCCTCCTTTTGTTCTTCGCTCTCCTCGTCATATTTTTCATCTAATGAGCTCACAGTGTCATCAGTTTCTTCTTCCATAGTTTCCTGCAAAATATTAGTCTCTTCTTGGACAGATGAGACTTTCTCAATAAATACATCAATATCGTAATTGTATTTATAATTCTCATAGCAATATTTAAGTATAGCATAATTTTTAGGTCTGTAAACGGCATCATAAAAAATTTCACACTTTTCAAACAAAGATTCAATTTCATAAGCATCCTTAAAAGCAACGAAATCTTCTATCCGTTCCACATCATAGTAATCATATATACCATTAGCATAAGAAGCCAAGGTTTCATTATCATTAAATTTGCATGAGAAGGGAAGGTGGGGAGCCTTCATCCTAGAGCAACCAACATAACCATATATCAAGCATAGATCCTGAGCATACCAATGCAACATATGAATTTGATCCCATAACAGTTTCCCTTTTTGAGTCAAGCGATAATCCCTAAAGTACTCATGTTGATCCAACGTGTCTCCCATTATCAAGTTGAATGGAGTTTTCTCAGGATTATCAAAGTAGTGTTTAATATTTGTCACATAATGAGCATCGAGGGTTTTAGGAGGTTCCCCATCTCCATGAGTAGCAAGTACACCTAATTATTGGGAATCATTGCACGGAAAAACAAAAAACATTCTACCCACACGCAATGATCAATCCATGGAGATGCATAGCAACGAGGGGGAGACTGTGTCTACGTACCCTCGTAGACCATAGGCGGAAGCGTTTCACAACGTGGTGGATGTAGTCGAACTTCTTCATGCTTTAATCGATAAAGTACCAAATGCATGGCACCTCCGCGTTCTGCACACATTCAGCTCGATAACGTCCCTCGCCTTCTTGATCCAGCAAGTCGTCGAGGTATTAGATGAGTCTCGTCAGCACGACGGTGTGGTGGCGGTGATGGTGAAGTGATCTCCGCAGGGCTTCGCCTAGGCACTATGAAAATATGGCCGGGGGTGTAAACGGTGGAGGGGGCGCCGCACACGGCTAGGAATTGTCTGGTGTTTGCTAGGCAACCCCCTCCTCCTATATATATAGGTGGGAGGGAGAGGGGAGAGGCCAAGGTGCGCCCCAAGTAGGTCTGAATCCTACTTGGGCTCCTGCCCTTGCCCCCCCTGCCATGTTTGTCGGAGGGGGGGGGAGAGGGGGGAGCGAGAACGAAGGGGGGATCCTGTTCCACTCTTTCCTTTCCATTCTCCCCTTTCCTTCTCCTCATTCGGTCGGCCCATATGGGGGCGCACTAGCCCCTTGTGGCTGGTGTGTTTCCCCTCTTTGCCCATAAGGCCCATATCTTTTGACGGGGGTGCCCGGAACCCCTTCCGGTGACCCGATAAGTACCTGGTACCCCCGAAACACTTCCGGTGTCCAAATACCCTCGTCCTATATATCAATCTTTATTCTCTACCATTTTTAGACTCCTCGCCATGTCCGTGAACTCATTCGGGACTTGGAACAACGTTCGGTCACCAAATCACATAACTCATATAATACTATATCATCCTCGAACATTAAGCGTGCGGACTCTACGGGTTTGAGAACCATGTAGAAATGACCGAGACACCTCTCCGGTCAATAACCAATAGCAAAACCTGGATGCCCGTATTGGCTCTTACATATTCTGTGAAGATCTTTATCGGTTAAACCGTTATGACAACATATGTAATTCCCTTTGTCCATCAGTATGTTACTTGCCCGAGATTCGATCGTCGATATGTTCATACCTAGTTCAATCGTGTTACCAGCAAGTCTCTTTACTTGTTCTGTAATACATCACCTCGTGACTAACTCCTTAGTCATTTGCTTGCAAGCTTATGATGTTTATTACCGAGAGGGCCCGGAGATACACTACTAGGGAAAAGCCTAGTAGTAGCGCGCGTATTAGGTGTATCAGTAGCGCGGGGCACCGCGCTACTGATATGGCGCTACAGCTAACATGTATCAGTAGCGTGTGCTGACCCACACTACTGCTATAAATGGTTAGCAGCAGTGATCTTTAGCACAATGCGCTATTGCTAATATCTGTAGCGCTTTAATCTAGGGCGCGCTACTGGTAAGAGCGCGCTGCTTCTAACTCTACTCCCCTCGCTACTGTTAGTTTTATTAGTTTTTGTGTTTTTTCTGCATATTTGTTTTGTATTTGAACAGGCTTTATACAATAACATTTAGCATATCATACACATACAAATGTAATCATAGCATCAAATCATGCCATTATCATAATCATCATCCAACACAAACTGGTCTCTCATCATCATCTCGAAAATAGCGATACAAGTTCTTGCAACTACATCGTCATCCATCTAAACAATGATATACGCGAGAAGAGCTATCACTATGAGTGAGAGCAGAACTATGCAGTACATGAGTTTGTATCCCTCTCTCGCACTAGCATGAAGCTAAACTAACTACTGGCTATCGCTCGAAAACCGGAAACCAATACACCTAGGCCTGACACTCCGGCCACTCGTCGTATACTCCTGGCATAGCACTTCTTCTTCATCGATGATCTACGCACCTGCATCGTCACATGAGTCAATGATATGCAACATATATAGTTGAGCAACAAAAAGAGACAGACTTGGCAAAAATAGAAGCAACATATCATAAGCATAAATAACAAAGTTCATCGTACCCAAAATGCCCTAACTAAAGTGATCTTCGCTAGTCAAGGAGGACGGTTTAATTACATCACAGATAAAGTTTCGTCGTGCATAACTCAAAGTTTCATCACACAAAAAGTATGGACTAAACGGGCATATTTTCATATATCGACAATCACTCAAACATGCCGTGCCATCCTTCCAAGTCAGGGAGATAGTCCCCGAGCTTAGTGAAAGGCTTCAGGTCATGACGCTGAGCGGCTACGCGTGTTCGGACGTCTTCCCACAACATTTTCCCTTCCTCGTAGAACAACCCTATTTTTTCGAGGACCTCCTTCATGATGATTTGGGCAAGTTCACGCTGGATGTGATAGAACTCAGCTCAAAGCCGATGATCCTCGATATCTCCTACGTTCCTTGCCCATTGCAGAATATGGGCATCCCCGGATGTAGGTGACATGCGAAGGTTCTATTGATCCCACTTGTACTCCAGCATTGGTGTAGGACATAGAATCCATCACTAAGAGTGTCACTCGGTTGTTGGATGCAGCAGAAGTCGGTCCTATGGCTGATGGTGGGCCTGACGTTCCTCTTCTTCTTGGTCGTGATCTCTCCACCCCATACGCCGTAGAAAAAGATAGCATTGTCAAGAACGGACTTGATGTGGGTGTAATCCTTTTTGTTCATGTTCGTCGACGAGTCCAAGTAAAGAGCATGGGAGTATCAGGGGTAAAGGATGATGAAGACGGCACGCCCGTGGCTGCGCAAAATAAGTACACCTCAAATTAATTAGCTTCCACCATGCAAATGAATGATTGAAATCGAAGGAAGGATATCCACGCAGATGACTTACAGGGGATGATAAGGCACGAGAATCGTGTCCTTGTCCTTATTGGCAACCATGAAATCGATGATGTAGTTCCTCGCATATTCATGGTGCTCTGCGTAGACTGCCAAGAAGCCCTTGTGCATGAAGTACGTGTCAGCGGCACAGATATATGGTATCTGCTCAGTCCCGGTGATGTAGTTCATGTACAAGGCATAAAGGCGGACAAACGTAAAATCCAGCTTCTTCAAGTGAAACTTGTCGAAGATGTAATCGAATCAAAGGAAGTACTTCTCCGCGGGGAATAAGTCGACGTACAACCTTTTCCACGGCACGTTAACCATGTAGAGTGGGTATCCTGGATTTTCCAAGGCGATTAGGCTTTTCTCTTTCTGTAGCACATCGCCATGAAGTCTCCTTAGATCGCCGTGTATGGCCTCTACCGATGCCTTAGGTAGGATTGGTTCACCGGGGATATGGTATTTCACTACACCGTGGACAGGTATACTGTCTTGAACCCGAGGCTGCGGAGGCGGCTGGATCATAGCAGCAGCTTTATTGTTGCCTTTCCTCGCTCTCTTCCGATGCTTCTTTGGTGGAAGGTCGTCTATAGTACGTTCAGGCTCCGGAGGCAGCAATTCAGGCATCGACTCATGACGCTCAAACCCTGAGTACTCATACTGTTGAGCCCTCAATCCTCCATCATCAATGGCGCTAGTATTGAGATACTGTTGAGTGTCATCCTCATCCTCATCCTCATCTGCGGCGATGACATCAGCGACTAATGGAGCCTCTTCCTCACCCCCCTAGCTATCACCCAGCACGACAGGCGATGCTAATTGGGTAGGTGGGGTGCTGATGCTCATACCTTGCGGAGGCTGCGTGGTCGTGGGTGTGCTCCCGGCCATCTCCAGATGAAGCAGACTCTTTGGCCACAACAGGACCCACGTCTTGCAATCACCAAGCAGCCGTGGGGTCTCATCATCATCTCCCCCTAGTACCGGAGGGGCCAAATTCTCGTGGCCTGGTTTGACACTAGCCACGAAAACCTTGAAGACGTCAGGGGGTCAGCCGGCTGTGGAATAATTGTTCCTTCGACTTCATTATCATCGCATTCCCCACGTCCACCTTCTAGCCGTTGATGTCGTACAATATGGTGCACGGGGCGTCGGCCTGCAAAGACATGTCTGCAATGTGAGACATCTGAAAGGCAATGGAAATGGGAGATTATACATTTATTGAAGAGGGCCGGTGTGACAGGTACCATGAGTACGTCGAGCTCAGCCAAAGACGAAGCATTGTCGAGCACGTCCGATACGGAGGACGGGCTGCTATGAGCTGGTGAGGGAGCCGGTGCAGGAGCAGGTGCTAGTGCTGGTGCTGGTGCTAGTGCAACACTAGTCAAGCTGCTCCCGAAAAGTCGGCAAGGGGAAAGTCCGCTGCATATTTTTCTAGATTTTGCCTGCTCCAACTGACGATAGCTAGAACCAAGACACCACACGTAGCTGCCAGCTCCCGTTTTGCGGCAGCTACCGCTGTTGCGAGTGTCTTAGCTGAATTCTTCTCAACCATAATCTAAACCTTCTTGTCGATGTTTTCTTCATTTAACCTCCGTCTTTCCTTTCTCTCCTTCATGGTCTCACCATAGTACTTCTTCCATGTGGCGCTGTCTCCGACACCGTGCACGCGTCCATACGACGGCCGAGTATCCATCAGGAGTTGTTTCAATATGTTCAACACCCGGTTGAATGGGGTGTCCCACTTGGGCCTTGCTGACGCCTCAGACAGCGAGTCGCTTTCTGCGGCAATCCTATGTTGCTCTCTCTGCAAAAGGAACAAGGATCGTTTACAAATATGACTAAATGTGTAGTCAAATTGATCAGATACTAAAATTACCAGCAGTCTCATGAACTCCGTCATGACCGGGTCCGTATCGAAAACCTTCTTGACTGGGCCCCAACGGTACCGGGCCTTGAGGATTTTACAAAACATGCGCTATAGCTACTTAGCTATAGCACTTTTTGCCGAAACACGCTACGGCTATAGATAAGTTAGCTATAGCGCATGTTGGGAAAATGCACTATAGCTAAAGTAGCTACAACGCTTTCATAGAAACGTGCTACTGCTATCGCTTTCATTTTTCTTTTTCTTTAATTTTCCCTTTCATTTTTACTTTCCTTTTTTCCTTTCTTTTCCTTTTGTTAGTTGCAGCATTGTCGCCTTCAAATGCACTGCTACTATTTTGTTAGTTGTAGCGTGGTCCTTAGAAGCGCGCTGCTACTATACCAAGCCTGGCAGCAACCGTTCTGGTCGTCATAGTAGCTGCGCGTTTTATGGTGAATGTGCTACTGCTTTCTTTGTGGTAGTAGCGCGCTGTCCTGACACGCGCTACTGCTACGCAGCAGTAGCACTTCGCTTTAACAAGCACTACTGATAAGTGCCTATGTATAAGCTTTTTCCTAGTAGTGATACCTCTCTGTCGGTGCAACAGACCCTGGATATGTTGCTCTGACTACGCACATGCACATGAACAAGATTATGGCACCAGGCCATGCCAGAATACAGGAGGCCAAGATCTTCGAGGGACCAGCATGCAAAACAAGAGGACCAAGATCAAGACAGAGAAGCAAGATACCACGAGGAGAAAAGCCTCCCTTGCCGGGCAAACAAGCTTGGCAAGGTCAGAGCCACCCCCGGAAGAGAACATCCAAGATGTCCTGGCAGGGCCTGCCGGGACTCACGGAGGCAAGAAACACCTCACCAACCACTCCGCCACGCCCCACGTCGCCATTCAGTGTGGTGTCAAGCCACAACGTGATTAAGTGGCAGACATTCGCCACATCGCAGCCTCTTTCTACAGGAATACCTGCATATAACACCTGTCCTGTGACGTGTCAAGCAAGCAGGCGGGAAGCTAGCAAAAAAAATAGCCCAGCAAGGCTTGCCAGGCGAGCTATGATGTGACGTTTGCCACATGCCTCCTTTTTTGACAGATTTGCCAGGACATCTTGTGGCTATACACTACTACGCTTGCCACTACCGCCCCTGCCGGGCAAGTAGAAAGGGTTAGAAGGTTGGACACCCACAGACTCGTACGCGCATAGCCACTACCGCCCCTGCCGGGCAAGTGTGCTGTGCTTCACCACCATTCTTACCATCAATACACCACAGCAGGAGTAGGGTTTTATGCCTAGCGGTGGCCTAAACCAGGGTAAAATTGCTCGTGTGATCTCTCCCATGCTGCCCCACGCTCCTCTGCTCTTTGTGCAACGTGACATCCCCCCTGCCGAACCAGCAAGGTGATGAGGACATGACTACCTTGGATACGACCAAAAATATTGTATACATGCATATTTGTCAGGTGATTTCTAGTGCAAACTATTCAATAATCTATTTATGTTATCCAGAACAAAAATACTTCACACACTTTTGTGTTTTGTCTAATTGCAGGTGTATGGGACATTTGTACAATCCACATATGAAGATAAGGAAGAAAGAAATGTTTATTTGCTGTCCAAAAAGTTCTCTCACGTCACTTTTGGCCCAAGAGAAGATAGAGTCCAAGTCTCTCACGTTCTGGATTCAGATTCGGACTGCACAGACACACCTGACTCAAAACGCACACAAGTTTTTCATACGGACTCCGAATTGGGTGGTTCTTTTTTGTTGGAAACTAGATTTCGTGCACTTTCCAACCCAATTGGAATCACCTTCAAATTCGTCCGGAGCATTGAGTTGTGGACGAAACAATCTGATGCTGCAGCAGAATCTGAGTCAAACTACAAGTCCAAAGGTGTTACATCACCTCCACTTGGGCCCATTGGCCTTGTACGACCTAGATTTAGTTTTAGGCTGCCTTGGGACGTCCTCCCACCTCCTTGGCCGCCACCCCTTGCTCCTATATAAGTAGATCCATCTAGTAGCTTTTCCTTGGGATTTGTTTAGTTAAAAGTTAGCCATTGCAACTTCGTGTACTTCGTTTGTGTCCAACGACCAGACCAAGACCGCTTACGGATCCCCACCATTATCAATACCTCATATATATTTGCAATATTCAGATTGCTTTATCATATTCTTGCTCGTTCTTCGATTGCTTGCAGGAATAGACCTTCGTGGTCAGGCTGACCGTGCTTCCGGCATCGTCAGTAACCTCAGGAGATTGGTTTAGCGATTGCTAAGGCGCAACGTCGTGCACGTTTGTAGTCGGATCGTCAAAGTCGTCTCCACCAAATCGATAGTTATCATCTCATCGAAAGATCGGGACACCCTCGCCTCTATCAAGTGGTATCAGTTTTCAGGTTGCTCGGTGAGAATTTCCAGTTTTTCTTAGATTAGATTTATTTTCTTACCTATTGTCCAAGAAAAAGCCACAAAAAAAAGTTAGATCTGTTCATCCTTTATCCAAGCCAGTCTGAGCCTTTGCAATTTTCTATTCATTGTTTGCATTATTGAATTATCGGTTGCATCGCCGTGTCGAGTTGCTGGTCTTAGTGTCTAGTTCCTTTAGAGTTTCGAGTTCTGTTCACATTAGTCACGCAGCCGCTGCATCATTATCCCATCCGCTGTCCACCATCCAATCCACCAATTTCCACCACGTGCTGTTTATTGTCATAATCATAGTTGAGGTCACTCACATCTTCGCCTGATCGAATCTGCATCTTATCTAGTTTGTCTTGGAAAGAGGGAGAAAAAGAAGATAAAGAAAAAAAAGAGAGAAAAAAGGAAAGAAAAAAAAAGAAAAAGAGGGAGAAGAAAAAGAAAAAAAGCGTGAGAAAAAAAGAGAGAAGAAAAAAAATTGGACCTATCTAGAATCAATCTCGTACCTGAATTCGGATTGGAATCTGTTTTGTGCACTGTTCAGTAAAACAGATTGGCTATTGTTTCACATCATTATCTTTACTGCCGTTGTGATCTTCACTTATATCTTGCTGTCCAGAGCTACTTTGTATCCTTCATTGATGCTGGTTGTGCTACGACGTGACCTCATTAGTGTTCTAGGCTCGCGTCTCTAGTTCGGTCTAGCCTAGGACCAGCACAGTACCGTCGTTGAGCGTTTATTCAACATTGCATCTTTGAATTGATTATTGCTAATCTTTTGCTACCATATATAGCCAACCCAGCTCCACATATTTCTACACCGTGTATACGTACGCTCCCCTGGCAATCACTTTACTCAATATTCGGAGTTACTTGACACCGCTGGTTGCCGATCACCGCCTGCTGCATGGTAAGAACTTGTAAGACATTGATATTTGCTTTACTGTGAGCGTTTTACCACCACATCCTAGTAGTTATAGGAACATTAGTTTTGGGTTTTGTTTCTTGTTCTACTAATCATGACAGGATCCAGAGTCAATTCATGGGCTTTGTCGATCGCGGGAGACGTGCCACCACCTTTGCAAATACCACAACCGTCACGAGAGGTGCACAAACATCCAAATGCACATGATCAGGTTAATGTATCTATACCACCATTTAATGGCCGTTTTAAACCTGCTTTATATATTGAATGGGAGTTCGACATAAAAAATATATTTGCTTCCCATAATTTCGATGAACATAAAAAGGTTAAGGTTGCGGTTGGTTCTTTCACTGGTTATGCTTTGGTTTGGTGGAGTGAATATTGTCGATTACACCCTGATTATATACCTACTACTTGGGATGATTTGAAACTTGCCATGCGACATACTTTCGTCCCTGCTTATTATACTCGTGACATGATTAAGAAGTTGCAACACTTAAAACAAGGTAGTGAAACTGTAACAAAATATTATGATGATTTACAAACTACCTTGTTGCATTCCTCTTTAGAAGAAAGTGAAGATGATTTTATGGATAGATTTTGGGGAGGATTAAACCGTGATATTCAAGAGATACTAATTCATGAAGAGTGTTATCCTATGGACCATTTGTTTCATCTTGCTTGCAAAGCTGAACAGGAAATAAAACGACGTGTTGGCCACGAGGAGAACAAGCGCACGGTGCACATTCCAAGAGTTGATATGATTGTTCCTTCAACTACTAGGCATACTATGACAACCACATCCGTTGTTGTCAGGACTACATCACCTCCACCATGTGACACATCGCCCCCGAGAGTGGCTACATCATCTGAGTTGATCATAAGAGGTAATGACAAAGGTACTGATCTTCCATCTCTACATGAGAATGATGAATGCCTTGTCAATTTGAATGCACCATCTGATGAGCTACCCACTACTTTGATCACACCACCTATTTTAGAGGACTACGTTGATAATTTGACTTTGCCATGTGATCAAACAACTGAAATGCCAACAATTTTGAGTGCACCCATTGAATTAACTATTGATGCAAAAGAACCAATGTTTAATCATTTTGATATGACCTCTAATCTTGGTGATGATTCTGTGTTGAATGACTTATTGCATGTTTGCTTATTTAAGCATGTTTTAGCATGTAAATTTGATGCAAATAAGGTTTATTCACCAATGTTGGGATGGTTTAATGATGAATATTGTCAATCATTTGATAGGAATAGGAGCTTCACTTATATGTGCAAACTGAGTTGCAATATTTTCATGCCTTCTACTTATGATAATATTTTGCCTTTATATTTTATGATATATGAAAGTTACTCATGTATACATGTGTCATATGTGCAAAAATCAAGGAAAGTAAAAATAGATGACATATACATATACAACATGTATACCTTGTCTCTTTTCTTAGCCACATTTCATATTAAGCAACGCCGAGGACGGCTTTGTTTTCAAAAAGGGGAGGATGATGAGGACATGACTACCTTGGATACGACCAAAAATATTGTATACATGCATATTTGTCAGGTGATTTCTAGTGCAAACTATTCAATAATCTATTTATGTTATCCAGAACAAAAATACTTCACACACTTTTGTGTTTTGTCTAATTGCAGGTGTATGGGACATTTGTACAATCCACATATGAAGATAAGGAAGAAAGAAATGTTTATTTGCTGTCCAAAAAGTTCTCTCACGTCACTTTTGGCCCAAGAGAAGATAGAGTCCAAGTCTCTCACGTTCTGGATTCAGATTCGGACTGCACAGACACACCTGACTCAAAACGCACACAAGTTTTTCATACGGACTCCGAATTGGGTGGTTCTTTTTTTGTTGGAAACTAGATTTCGTGCACTTTCCAACCCAATTGGAATCACCTTCAAATTCGTCCGGAGCATTGAGTTGTGGACGAAACAATCTGATGCTGCAGCAGAATCTGAGTCAAACTACAAGTCCAAAGGTGTTACATCACCTCCACTTGGGCCCATTGGCCTTGTACGACCTAGATTTAGTTTTAGGCTGCCTTGGGACGTCCTCCCACCTCCTTGGCCGCCACCCCTTGCTCCTATATAAGTAGATCCATCTAGTAGCTTTTCCTTGGGATTTTTTTAGTTAAAAGTTAGCCATTGCAACTTCGTGTACTTCGTTTGTGTCTAACGACCAGACCAAGACCGCTTACGGATCCCCACCATTATCAATACCTCATATATATTTGCAATATTCAGATTACTTTATCATATTCTTGCTCGTTCTTCGATTGCTTGCAGGAATAGACCTTCGTGGTCAGGCTGACCGTGCTTCCGGCATCGTCAGTAACCTCAGGAGATTGGTTTAGCGATTGCTAAGGCGCAACGTCGTGCACGTTTGTAGTCGGATCGTCAAAGTCGTCTCCACCAAATCGATAGTTATCATCTCATCGAAAGATCGGGACACCCTCGCCTCTATCACAAGGGACCCTTGGTCCCATAGGTAGCCGTGGTTTACCATGACATCTTTGGCGCGCCAGGTAGGGGGATCACTTGCGCGAACCTGAAAGCGTGTGCAGTGCGTCATCTTCATCGCCATCTTCTTATTCGACGGCGCCATCAACCATGGTGCCCAAGAAGAAATCCGGTGCTTCAACTCATCCGTCAACCTCAAAGGCTCCGCCGCCCGTAGCCATGAATGCTACGGGAGATTCGGAGGCGCACGAGGATGTGGACGCTGCTGGGGATGTGGTCGGAGTAGGTGGCACCGTCACCACTTCCCCCGCGGCCGAAGCACGAGCAAGAGACACCGGAGGAGAGCGACATCAGCAACACCCCGACGGCTATGCTCCATAAGATACTGGTGAAGGGACTACTCCATCCACACCCCTTCCTCTCGCCTACGGGCACAGCCGTAGCAATGGCGCTTGGTCTGGGGTGAATCGCAGCCCTCCGGCCGCCCCCATCACGAGAGCGACCGCAGCGCGTGCGCCTCCCCCGAGGCGAGTCGACCAAGTCGATGTGCCTGACAGAGCCGCTCGCCCTCAAGCGCCTTTGCCACGCCACCATGCTATCCAGGTGGCCACCCCTCAAAAGCGGGGGCATGTTGTTGTCACTGTTGGCCCCGTCAGGAGCCGAGTGACAGTACAATCAGCATCGTCATCACCCATGCCGAGCATGACTTTAGAGGGGGCGCGGGCTCAGCTGCTACTCAGGTTCCCGCTAGCGGCTGAGCAGATGGAAGAGTAGTGTGCCACCATCTAGAGCCTGCTCGGTTTCGCCGAGGCTGGGGGCTCACAGCGAGCTGGCCCACCACGGCCTCCCCAAGTGATGACGACGGCTCGTGTTGCTGGTCGTACGGAAGGGGCCACCCCCACAGTACAGTCCCTACCACGGCAGCCAATGCGAGCACGGCAGAATCAAGAACATGACGATGTCTTGATGGCCTCTTCTGACCCTCGAGCGCGTTCAGATCGACGGCAAGCTCCAGAGGACAGGAGGAGGGAAGACGCGCACATTGTCATTGAGCAACGCTGCAACGACCGCTGCCGGACCAATGGTTGCGATGGTCCTGACATCGACGAGCCCGCGCTCGATATTAGCGGGTGCCTACCTTTCAAGGTTGGGTGCCCTGCCTTTACTCGTGAACTGCGTCAAGTCCATTGCCCGTCCGTCCGCATGTTCAAGCCAGAGATACCCGAGAAGTATGATGGGAGGCTAAACCCGGCAGAGTTTCTGAGCATCTACACCATCATTGTTCAAGCCGCCCGGGGAAGAGATGAGAAGGTATTCGCCAACTACTTCCCTTTGGCTCTCAAGTCCAATGTGAGGTCCTGGCTGATGCACCTGCCGGAGAACTCCATTTCATCATGGGCTGGCATGTGCCATAAGTTCATTGGCGCCTTCACTGGGGCCATCAAGAACCAGGCAGGCCCAGCAATTTGTAGCTTCTCCAGCAGAAAGAAGGAGAAACTCTCTAGAAGTATTTGTAGAGATTCAGCAGAGTCCACAGGAACATCCCGAACATCCATCCGGCAGCCGTGATAGCCACCTTCCAATCCAATGTGTGCAACCGCAGGATTCGTTCCAAGATGAATGTACAGTTTCCCAAGACTGTGAAGGAGCTTTACACCTTGGTGGATAAGTGTGCTTGGATGGATGAGGGAAGGAAGTTACCTGGGGAGGAGGACTGCATCAATGTCGATTTAGAGGATGATTATGAATCCACCAGTCAGAGGAAGAGCAAGAAGTGCAATAAGAAGCGCAAGGATAAGGCAGTGATGACCGTTAAAGGATCGGGTACACCTAGTACCGGTAAGACAGCCAAGACCGAATCCCCCGGCAAGGAAGCTGCCATGTGCGCTGACTGTCGGGAAGTTGCGGCTGCCGAGAAGGCTGGGAAAGGCGATGGGCCATATTGCAAGATTCATCGGACCAAGGGTCACGACCTTCAAGAGTGTTATCAGGTTGAGCAACTTGTCAAGAGGTAAGGAGCTGAGTACTCAAACGGTGGGCGCGTGAGGTCAATGCCGTAGAACCAACACCAGAGGCCCGGAAACCACTCAAATGGTCACGCACGCCCATCATCTTTGATGAAGAGGATCATCCTGACCGTACCACTGCGGTAGAGTGTTTGTCATTGTTGGTCTCTCCAACAATTCGCAACCTCAATGTCACTAAGATGTTGGTGGACGGCGGGGCCGGGTTGAATCTGATTTTCCCAAAGGTTATCAGCAGATTTCAGATAGCGGAAGAGGAGTTAGAGGTCACTAGCACATTTTAAGGAGTTAATTCCGGTAGGAGCCATCCTAAGGGAAAGATCACGTTGCATGTGACATTTGGAGGGGAGTTGAACTATCGGACCGAAAAGAATGTGTTTGATGTGGTCGACCTCCCCTTGTCGTACAATGGGATCCTTGGACGACCAGCCTTGGCTAAATTCATGGTGGCATCCCACTATGCCTACAACACATTGAAGATGACTGGGCTAGTTGGAATCATTTCCATCCCATAAGATGAGAAGGATGTGATCATTTGCGTGGACAAGATGTACCGGGACGCGGTTGCGACAGAGGCAGCGGCAGCGGCAGTCCCCGCCAAGGAGAGCAGAGAAAAGAAGAGAGATAGCAAGGACACTAGCAAGGAATCCAGGAAGCATACCTCTTCAGAGTGCGTTGCGCCTGTTGATGACTTGCCGGAGAATTCCAACAGCAAAAGGACCAAGGTTACTGCTTTGCAAGTGAAGAAGGTCTCGGCAGGGCTGGCTAGCGTTGATGGTACTTTCACCATCAGCGCCACCCTCAATGACAAATAGGAAAGTGCACTCATTGCCTTCCTGTGGGCGAATAACGATGTGTTTGCCTGGCAACCATCTGATATCCCCGGTGATCCCAGGGAGGTAATCGAGTACCACCTTGTTGACTGCCCACATGCCCGACCCGTCAAGCAGAAAGTCCAGAAGTACGCCTTGGAGAGGCAGCAGTTTATTATAGAATAGATCAAGAAGCTTGAAGCAGCTAGTTTGGTCAGAGGAGTGCTACGTCCCACATGGTTAGCAAATCCAATGGTGGTACGGAAGGCTAAAGGGAAATGGAGGCTTTGCATAGACTTCACAGATCTCGACAAGGCTTGCCCGAAGGACCCATTTCCCTTGTCGCGCATCGATCAGATCGTGGATTACACTTCAGGCTGCGATTTGCTTTCTTTCCTAGATGCATATTCTGGATATCACCAGATCTTCACGTCCAAGGAAGACAAAGAGAAGACCTCGTTCATCACCCCATGTGGTATGTACTATTTTATCCACATGCCATTCGGATTAAAGAGTGGCGGGTCTACTTTTGCAAGGGCAGTCCAGATTGGTTTCGAGCCACAGCTGCACAAAAACATTGAAGCTTATATGGATGACAACGTGGTCAAGACCAAGGACAGAGCAACTCTTATCTAGGATTTGGAGGAGACGTTTGCAAATCTGCACAAGATCATCTTGAATCTCAACCCGGAGAAGTGTGTGTTTGGTGTTCCCTCCGGCGGCTACTTGGGTTCTTTGTGTCCCGTTGGGGGATCGAAGCCAACCCCGACAAGATTAAAGCCATCGAGCAGATCCATGCACCAAGAACAGTCAAGGATGTGAGGCGTCTGACAGGGTGTGTTGCCACGCTAAGCAGATTCATTTCCAAGTCTGTCAAGCGTGCTCTGTCGTTCTTTAAAATCCTAAAGAAGGCAGGGCCCATGAAGTGGACTCCAGAAGCAGATGCAGCCTTGCAAGAGTTGAAGGCCTACTTGTCCTCTATGTCCACATTGGTTGCTGCCAAAGCACAAGAGTGGTTGCTGCTATACTTAGCGGTAACCAACCAAGTGGTTAGCGCGGCCCTGGTGGCACATCGGGAAGTGGATGAAGCAGAGAGTGAGCAAGTATCGGTAGAGTCAGATAAGGATAAGGGCAGAAATGAGCATGGCGGCGAGAGCAACCCCAAGGACAAGGCAAGGAAGAAAGTGGTGCAGCGCCTAGTGTACTTCGTCAGTTCCTTGTTACAGGGGGATCGATCGAGGTACTCTGGCCTGCAAAAGTTGATCTTTGGTCTCATCATGGCCTCAAGGAAACTGCGCCACTACTTCCAAGCCCATGAGATCACAGTTGTCACTCGTTTCTTGTTGTGAAGGATACTCCGAAACCCAGAGGCTATCGGTAGAATAGTGGAGTGGGCTTTGGAGTTGTCCAGTTTTGGCCTGAAATTTGAGAGCACATCAACAATCCAGAGCAAGGCATTGGTAGAGTTTATTGTGGAATGGACGCCAACCCCTGATGGGGAAGTGATAGAAACAGTAATCCCCGGCAAGGAGGCGCCCCAAGAATGGATTATGTATTTTGATGGTGCCTTTTCCATACAAGGTGCAGGGGCTAGCGTGCTTCTCGTCGCACCCTCAGGGGAGCACTTGAAGTACGTCATCTAGATGCATTTTTTCCGAGAAGAGGCAACCAACAATGCAGCAGAGCATGAAGGGCTCCTTGCCCGGCTCAGGATTGCTGCAGAATTGGGAATTTAGAAGTTGATAATTTGAGGAGATTCACAGCTTGTGATGAGACAAGTCAACAAGGATTACCAAAGTTCATTGATGGAGGCATACGTTGAGGAAGTGAGGATATTGGACGAGCACTTTGACGGGTTGCAAGCAGAGCACGTACCCCGTGCAAAAAACAGCATAGCTGGTCATCCGTCAAAGTGTGATGCGCAAAAGCTTCCTATGGAACCAGGAACTTTTGTTCTCCATCCTACCCAACCCTCCATATCCCCAGCAACAATGGCCCATAAAAGGAGAAACATGGACTCCGGTAAGCCTCTCCCGGTAGAGCCTTCCACTCCTGGCAGGGGCCCTACCGGAAACTCACAACTTGCCGGCCCGCACCCTCCCGCCGGGACCACGGTCCTCGCAGACGAGGAGTGTGCCCCCGCAGTTGAGGAGGTGCCGCTAGTCCTTGTTGCCGAGCCCCAGGCTCCAACCTGGGCAAGGCACATAGTCCACTTTCTCCAAACCGGAGAACTCCCCAATGACCAAGATGAGGCTGAAAGAGTAGCCCGAAGGGCCAGTATGTATCAGTTTGTCGATGACACTCTGTACAGAAGGAGGCCCAACGGTGTGAAATTGAACTGCATCTACCGGGAAGAAGGAAAGGAACTGCTGGCTGAGATACACAAAGGCATGTGTGGCTCCCACATTGGATCAAGGGAATTAGTTGGGAAAGCATTCCAACAAGGATTCTATTGGCCCATAGCCCTCCAAGATGTGGTTGAGCTAGTCATCAAATGTGAAGCCTACCAGTTCCATTCCAAGAACATCCACCTGCCTGCCCAAGCTCTTCAGACAATCCCTTTATCATGGCCATTTTTGGTCTGGGGGCTCGATATCCTCGGCCCTTTCCCCCGAGCAATCGGTGGCTTTAAATTCTTGTTCGTTTCCATCGACAAGTTTACAAAGTGGCCGCAAGTGACTCCCGAGATAAAGGTAACTGCTCAGTCAGTTATCAAGTTCTTGAGCAAGGATCATTACCGACAACAGCACCCAGTTCATGAGCCACGCCTTCATGCAATATGTTCGTACCCTCGGAAGCAAAGTCTCATTTGATACGCTGCAGAAGCATGCCAGGCAGTGGATCGATGAGATGCCAGTAGTCCTTTGGTCCCTCGGAACGACACCAAATCAAGCTACCGGGCAAACTCCTTTCTCCATGGTCTATGGGGCAGAAGCAGTTATCCCCACAGAACTCATTTATGGGACTCCTTGAGTTCTTGCCTACGATGAAGTAGCGCAATATCAGCATTGGCTTGACGACGTTGTGCTACTCGAGAAGAACCGTCTCCGGGCTGCTACACATGCTGCACCCTATCAGCAAGCCCTGCATCGCTATCATAGCCGCAGGGTTCATGCCCAGTGTTTTGAAGAAGGTGACCTTGTCCTTAGGCGCATTTAGTTGGCCAAGGGTACAACCAAGTTGATGCTAAAGTGGGAAGGCCCTTACCGGGTAGTATGAGTCACCAGACCTGGCGCAGTCTGTCTGGAGACCGGAGATGGCATTCAATTGCAAAACTCATGGAATATTGAGCATCTCCGCAAGTTCTACCCATAAGGCGCGATTGCTGGGCCCTGCCCGGCAGCCACCCTTTTGTACAGGCCTTGCCTTAGTTGCATGTAACCCCTTGTACAAAGCCAGGGCGATGACCCTATGCAACAGAGAAATAAACGAAGCGCTGGGGGGCCGACCAAGTTGCATGCATGCATGAGCATTCTAAGAGGATTGCATAAGCATTTCATGAGCATTTGCATTTGCATATAGATAGGACTGCATCCTGCATCCTTCTCATCTGCATGAAGCTGCAGGTTCCTACCGTGAACTTGGCTTCAACAATGAGTTGAGGAGATGGACCAGCAATGCGATCCCCGGCAAGCCAAACAGATAAGTTCTACCTCTTGTCCATAAGTGCTCTGTAAGATAAAACTTGTGCATGAGAAAACCTCACCACTCTTCGAAGCTTAGGTGCTCCCACTCTTGGCTCGAACGTTGCTTCGGCCTAGGTCGTCGTAGTGGCCTTTGCTGAAAAAGGGATGGCGGGGGGCTGGTCCCTTTACTTTTTACCCGGTAGACTCTGATCCCTGGCAACAAAATAAAAAGGGTACCGGCAAGATAGCCTGTCGGGGAAGACTCATTTATTTGAATTAAAGAAGTTACCCACCTCTGCATGGACATACACATGCACGAAGGCTCATCTTTTTCATTAATATGAAGATCATACAAGTACAATCCTTACAAAACACAAACATGGACTCGAGAGATTACATTATTTGACTTAAAATTTGGTAAATGCCTACAAATTTAGGGTTAAAAGAGATAAGTGCCCCGTTATCCCCTTTCTTGTCCCTCTCCTCCCAGGCATGACACGTGAAGGCAAAGAGGGCAAAAGGAGCGCCTGGGCAGAAGCCCATCCTGACTCCATCAGGCTCCAGGAGAGGTAGCCCAGCGAGGAAGGGAGAAACGAAGGCGACGGTGGAGAGCATGGCAGAGGTGGCCCAACAATCACCACCACCAAGGCCAGCAGGGTGCGACAAGGCCAACGGAGCTGCAGCCCAAGAAGAAGCATGTCGGGGTCCAGCTGGGAGGCTACTGGAGGAAGCCGGGAGGAACCACCCCCACCTCTGCATCCAACTCCTCGGCAAATTGCCTTGCCGAGGAGGAGATGCAGATGCAGATGATGGTGCTGCCACCTGATGATGATGGTGCGGGGGACACTCAGCCGTAGTCAAAGTCATCGCCCTCCCACCCGTTGTCATCGTCATCGTCCCCACTGTCCTCCTCGTCGCTTTCGCTCGAGGAGGAGTTTTTGTTGTCGGTCGAGCTCTCCGCACAGCACCCTAAGCGAATTCCCGAGCGCTCAAAGATTTTGACGGAGAGCAGGCCGCTCTCCATTAATTTAAACTAAAGAACATGCGCCTCCGACAAGCTATGGGCTCGGGCAAAGGTCTTCCAGCCACGGCGGAGATACATGACATGAGGAGCGGGGAAGTTGACATCAACCCACATGCCACCATTCCCGTAGCCCCTCATATGCAGCCTCAGAGCGCGTGGCAGCTCAAGCTCCATTTCCCGTGCGAATGGAGTACGAAGACGGAGGTGGATGCACGAAGTTTTGTACAGCCTAACAACGAACTCTCGAGGCTAATCTCCGACGTGGCCTTCCATCGGGGGAGGAGCCGCCGGTGGGGGCACGACCAAAGCATCACCCCATCCTCCTCTTCCTCGAGCATCATGGCGGCCATGACCTTGCCCCCTCCCTCAGCCTCTCACAGCGGGTTTTGGAGCCACGGGGTCCAGAGGAGGGGGAATGCGCTATCGAGCAGAAGCCCTTGTCGATGTCGCTGGAATGCCACCGCGCCCTCGTCCTCTCACCATGGCGAATGAAGAAAGACTACGGAGGAAGAAGAAGAAGCAGGTGCGTATGAAGATGCCCCGCTCCTACCCCCTTTTATAGAAGGATGAGGCGGGGGCTGGCCTCTCACTCAGGGGACAGCCGCCCCGCTCCTCTAATACGGCCTCCCTGCCAACCAGTGGCGCAGGGATTCAGGACCGACCCGCTGCTCCAACCAGTGATGCCTGATTTCCTACCATGGCACTCACACCCGTGCTCTCTGCATCCACCACCTACCCCTCCTGGTGCATGGAGTACATGTGGCGGATGCGCCCAAAGCGTGGAAGCAAGTGGGATGGCAGTTTTCATCCCGTGATCGTGGGACGCGGGCGTCCGGCGGGCCATGATCTGAGTTCTTCTGTATTGTTGCGCATGACGCGCGGGAAAACCGGAAATTGGCCCAAGCTCAAGATTAACGAAGAAGCAAAGAAAACCTCAAAAGACCAGCCTCTTCAGCACCCCTGCCTGTGCACTTATTAGGGCCTACCCCGACAACGCCCGGCAGCGCAATTAGGGCAGGCCTGGGGGCTTCTGTCGGTGCAACAGACCCTGGGTATGTTTCCCTGGCTGTGCACAGGCACGGGAACAAAGATTATGGCACCAGGCCATGCCAAAGTACAGGAGACCAAGATCTTTGAGGGGCCACCATGTAGAACAAGAGTACCAAGATCAAGCCAGAGAAGCAAGATACCACCAGGAGAAAAGCCTCCCTTGCCGGGCAGATGAGCTTGGCGAGGGTGGCGCCACCCCCGGAAGAGAACATCCAAGACATCCCGGCAGGGCCTGCCGGGACTCACGGAGGCAAGAAACACCTCACCAACCACTCTGCCATGACCCATGTCGTCAATCAGTGCGGTGTCAAGCCGCAAAGTGATTAAATGGCTGACATTCGCTACATGGCAGCCTCTTTCTACAGGAATACCTACGGACAACACCCGTCCTGCGACGTGTCAAGCAAGCAGGCGTGAAGCTGGAAAATAGCCCGGCAAGGCTTGTCGGGCGAGCTATGATGCAACGTTGAGCAGTGCATTTACTGCGCTCTGTCAGCCTGTAGAGTTAGGTATGATAGCACTGTTTGCTATCTTATCAGTGCATGATGACTTATTTGCCATTATGGTGACCCCTTAATCTATAAAAGGAGGCCCGTGGCAACCGTAGAAAGGGTTAGAATGTTGGACACCCACAGACTCATAAGCGGGTAGCCACTACCGCCCCTGCCGGGCAAGTGTACTACTCTCCACCACCATTCTTCCACCATCAATCCACCAAAGCAGGAGTAGGGTTTTACGCCTCGTGGCGGCCCGAACCTAGGTAAAATTCCTCGTGTGATCTCTGTCGTGCTGCCCCACACTCCTCTGCTCTTTGTGCAATGTGACATCCCCCTGCCAAACCAGCAAGGGACCCTTGGTCCCATAGGTGGTCGTGGTTTCCTGTGACACTCTCCGATACTCAGAGTGACAAATCCTAATCTCGATCTATGCCAACTCAACAAACACCTTCGGAGATACCTGTAGAGCATCTTTATGATCACCCAGTTACATTGTGACGTTTGATAGCACACAAGGCTTTCCTCCGGTATCCAGGAGTTGCATAATATCATAGTCTAAGGAATATGTATTTGACATGAAGCAAGCAATAGCAATAAAACTGAACGATCATTATGCTAAGCTAACGGATGGGTCTTGTCCATCACATCATTCTCCCAATGATGTGATCCCGTTATATAATGACAACTCATGTCCATGGTTAGGAAACTTTAACCATCTTTGAGCAACGAGCTAGTCTATTAGAGGCTTACTAGGGACACGGTATTTGTTTATGTATTCACACATGTATTTAAGTTTCTGGTCAATACAATTCTAGCATGAATAATAAACCTTTATCATGAATAAGGAAATATAAAATAACAACTTTATTATTGCCACTAGGGCATATTTCCTTCAGTCTCCCACTTGCACTAGAGTCAATAATCTAGTTCACATCGTCATGTGATTAACACCCAGAGTTCACATCGCCATGTGATCAATACCAAAAGATTTTACTAGAGTCAATAATCTAGTTCACATCGCTATGTGATTAACACCCAAAGAGTACTAAGGTGTGATCATGTTTTGCTTGTGAGAGAGGTTTAATCAACGGGTGTGCCACATTCAGATCCATATGTATTTTGCAATTTTTTATGTCTACAATGCTCTGCATGGAGCTACTCTAGCTAATTGCTCCCACTTTCAATACGTATCAAGATTGAGACTCGGAGTCATCTGGATTGGTGTAAAAGCTTGCATCGACGTAACTCTTTATGATGAACTCTTTATCACCTCCATAACCGAGAAATATTTCCTTAGTCCTCTAACAATAGTTTTGACCGATGTCTAGTGATCTACTCCTGGATCACTATTATACCCCCTTGCCAAACTCATTGGCAAGGCACCCAACGGGTCTGGTACACAGCATGGCATACTTTATAGAACCTATGGCTGAGGCATAGGGAATGACTTTCATTCTCTCTCTATCTTCTGAAGTGGTCGAGCTTTGAGTCTTACTCAACTTCACACCTTGCAACACAGACAAGAACCTTTTCTTTGACTGACCTATTTTTGAACATTTTCCAAACTTTGTCAAGGTATGTGCTTTGTGAAAGTCCTATTAAGCGTTTCAATTTATCCTTATAGATCTTGATGCTCAATTTATAAGTAGCTTCACCGAGGTCCTTCATTGAAAAACTCTTTTTCAAGTATCCTTTTATGCTATCCAAAAATTCTATATCATTTCCAATCAACAATATGTCATCCACATATAACATCAGAAATGCTACAGAGTTCCCACTCACTTTCTTGTAAATACAGGCTTCACCATAAGTCTGTAAAAAACCATATGCTTTGATCACCTCATCAAAGTGTATATTCCAACTCTGAGATGCTTGCACCAGTCCATAGAAGGATCGCTAGAGCTTGCACATTTTGTTAGTACCTTTAGGATCGACAAAACCTTCTGGTTGCATCATATAAAACTCTTCTTTGAGATATCCATTAAGGAATGCAGTTTTGACATCCATTTGCCAGATTTCATAATCATAAAATGTGGCAATTGCTAACATGATTCAGACGGACTTAAGCATCTCTATGGGTGAGAAAGTCATCATAGTCAACTCCTTGAACTTGTCAAAAACCTTTTGTGACAAGTCGAGCTTTGTAGACAGTAACGTTACCATCAGCTTCAGTCTTCTTCTTGAAGATCCATTTATTCCCTATGGCTTGCCGATCATCGGAGCAAGTCCACCAAAGTCCACACTTTGTCCTTATACATGGATCCTATCTCAGATTTCATGGCCTCAAGCCATCTGTCGGAATCTAGGCTCATCAGAGCTTCTTCATAGTTCGTAGGTTCGCCATGGTCTAATAGCATGACTTCCAGGACAGGATTACCATACCACTCTGGTGTCGAACGTGTACTGGTTGACCTACAAAGTCTAGCAGTAACTTGATCCAAAGTTTGATGATCATCATCATTAGCTTCCTCTCTAGTTGGTGTAGGCATCACAGGAATGGATTTCTCTAATATGCTACTGTCCTATTCAAGAGAAGGTACAATTACCTCATCAAGTTCTACTTTCCTCCCACTCACTTCTTTCGAGAGAATCTCCTTCTCTAGAAAGGACCCATTCTTAGCAACAAAGATCTTGCCTTTGGATTTGTGGTAGAAGGTGTACCCAATAGTTTCTATGGGCATCCTATGAAGATGCACTTCTCTGATTTAGGTTCGAGCTTATCAAGCTGAAGCCTTTTGATATAAGCATCGCATCCCCAAACTTTAAGAAACAACAGCTTAGATTTCTTGCCAAACCACAGTTCATACGGTGTCCTCTCAATGGATTAAGGCGGTGCCCTATTTAACGTGAATGCAGCTATCTCTAATGCATAACCCCAAAATGATAGTGGTAAATCGGTAAGAGACATCATAGATCGCACCATATCTAATAAAGTATAGATACGGCGTGAGGACACACCATTACGCTGTGGTGTTTCAGGTGGCATGAGTTGTGAAACTATTCCACATTGTTTAAATGAAGGCCAAACTCATAACTCAAATATTCGCCTCCACGATCAGATCGTAGAAACTTTATTTTCTCATTACGATGATTCTCCATTTCACTCTGAAATTCTTTGAATTTTGAAATATTTTAGACTTGTGTTTCATTAAGTATATATACCCATATCTGCTCAAATCATCTATGAAGAAAATAACGATACCCGCCGCGTGCCTCAACACTCATCAAACCACATACATCAGTATGTTTATTTCCAATAAGTCATTAGCTCGCTCCATTGTTCCAGAGAATGGAGTTTTTAGTCATCTTGCCTATGAGGCATGGTTCGCAGCCATCAAATTATTCATAATCAAGTGATTCTATAAGTCCATCTGCATGGAGTTTCTTCATGTGCTTTACACCAATATGACCTAAACGGTAGTGTCACAAGTATGTTGCACTATCATTATCAACTTTGCATCTTTTGGCATCAATTTTATGAATATGTGTATCACTATGATCGAGATTCAATAAACCATTCACATTGGATGTATGACCAGATAAGTTTTTATTCATGTAAATAGAACAACAATTATTCTCTGACTTAAATGAATAACCGTGTTGCAATAAACATGATCAAATCATATTCATGTTCAATGCAAACACCAAATAACATTTATTTAGGTTCAACACTAATCCCAAAGGTAGAGGGAGTGTGCGATGGTGATCGTATCAACCTTGGAATCACTTCCAACACACATCGTCACCTCACCCTTAACTAGTCTATGTTTATTCTGCAACTCCTGTTTTGAGTCACTAATCTTAGCAACTAAACTGGTATCAAATACACAGGGGCTACGACGAACACTAGCAAGGTACACATCAATAACATTTATATCAAATATACCTTTGTTCACTTTGCCATCCTTCTTATTCACCAAGTATTTGGGGAAGTTCCGCATCCAGTGACCATTTACTTTGCAGTAGAGGCACTTAGTTTCAGGCTTTGGTCCAGCTTTGGGCCTCTTCATGGGAGCGTCAACTTGGTTGCCATTCTTCTTGAAGTTCCCTTTCTTCCCCTTGCCCTTTTTCTTGAAACTAGTGGTCTTGTTAATCATCAACACTTGATGCACTTTCTTTATTTCTACCTCCACTGATTTCAGCATTGCGAAGAGCTCTGGAATCATTTTCATCATCCCTTGCATATTATAGTTCATCACAAAGTTCTATTAGCTTGGTGATAGTGACAAGAGAACTCTTGTCAATCACTATCTTATCTGGAAGATTAACTCCGACTCGATTCAAGTGATTGTAGTACCCAGACATTCTGAGCACATGCTCACTGGCTGAGCGATTCTCCTCCATCTTGTAGGCAAAGTACTTGTCAAAGGTCTCATACCTCTCAACACGGGCGTGAGTCTGAAATACTGATTTCATCTCTTGGAACATCTCATATGCTTTGTGGCGTTCAAAACATTTTTGAAGTCCCGGTTCTAAGCTGTAAAGCATGGCACACTAGACTATCAAGTAGTCATCATATCGAGCTTCCCAAACGTTCATAGCGTCTACATATGCTCCTCCAATAGGTCTCTCACCTAGCGATGCATCAAGGACATAATTCTTCTATGCAGCAATGAGGATAATCATCAGATCATGGACCCAGTACACATCATTGCTACTATCATCTTTCAACTTATTTTTCTCTAGGAATGCATTAAAATTCAGGGGAACGGTAACACGGGCCATTGATCTACAACGAAGATATGCAAATACTATTAGGACTAAGCTCATGATAAGTTAAGTTCAATTAATCAAATTACTTAAGAACTCCCACTTAAATAGACATCCCTCAAGTCATCTAAGTGATACGTGATCCAAATCAACTAACCCATGTCCGATCATCACGTGAGATGGGGTAGTCATCAATGGTGAACATCTCTATGTTGATCATATCAACTATATGATTCACGTTTGACCTTTCGGTCTCTAGTGTTCCGAGGCCACGTTTGTACATGCTAGGCTCATCAAGTTTAACCCAAGTATTCCGCATGTGCAAAACTGTCTTGCACCCATTGTATGTGAACGTAGAGTCTATCACACCCGACCATCACGTGGTGTCTCAACACAACGAACTATAGCAATGGTGCATACTTAGGGAGAACACTTTTACCTTGAAATTTAGTGAAGGGATCATCTTATAATGCTACCGCTGTACTAAGCAAAATAAGATGCATCAAAGATAAACATCACATGCAATCAAAATATGTGACATGATATGGCCATCATCATCTCGTGCTTTTGATCTCCATCTCCAAAGCATCGTCATGATCTCCATCGTCACCGCCTCGACACCTTGATCTCCGCTGTAGTATCCTGGTCGTCTCACCAACTATTGCTTCTACAACTATCGCTAATGCATAGTGATAAAGTAAAGAAATTACATGGTGTTTGCATTTCATACAATAAAGAGACAACCATAAGGCTCCTGTCGGTTGCCAGATATCTTACAAAACATGATCATCTCATACAATAATGTATATCTCACCATGTCTTAACCATATCACATCACGACATACCTGCAAAAACAAGTTAGACGTCCTCTACTTTGTTGGTGCAAGTTTTATGTGGCTGCTATGGGTTTCTAGTAAGAACTGTTCTTACCTACAGCAAAAATCACAATGGTGTTTCGTCAAGTTTGCTGTTTTAACCTTCTTCAAGGACCGGCCATAGTCAAATTCGATTCAACTAAAGTAGGAGAAACAGACACCCGCCATCCACCTTTATGCAAAACTAGTTGCATGTCAGTCAGTGGAACAAGTCTCATGTGTGTGGACATGTAGGGTTGGTCTGGGCCGCTTCATCCCATAATATCGCCGAATCAAAATAAGACGTTGGTGGTAACCAGTATGACTACCATCGCCCAAAACTCTTTGTGTTCTACTCGTGCATATCATCTGTGCATAGACCAGGCTCATGATGCCACTGTTGGAATAGTTGCATGAAAAAACAAAAACAAAATCTACGCGCACACAATGATCTATCCATGGAGATGCATAGCAATGAGGGGGGAGTGTGTCCACATTCCCTTGTAGACCGTAAGTGGAAGCATTTCACAACGCGGTTGATGTAGTCGAACTTCTTCGCGCTTCAACCGATCAAGTACCGAACGCACGACACCTCCGCGTTCTGCACACATTCAGCTTGGTGACGTCCCTCGCCTTCTTGATCCAGCAAGACGTCGAGGTAGTAGATGAGTTCTGTTAGCACGAAGGCGTGGTGACAGTGATGGTGAAGTGATCTCCGTAGAGCTTCGCCTAAGCACTACGAAAATATGACCGGGGGTGTAGAGGGGGGCGCCGCACACAGCTAGGCAATTGTCTGGTGTGTGCTAGGCGCCCCCTCCTCATATATATATGTGGGAGGGAGAGGGGAGAGTCCAAGGGGTGCCGCAAGTAGGTCTTAATCCTACTTGGGGTCCCGCCCTTGCCCCCCCCCCCCCATGCCATGTTTGTCGGAGAGGGAAGGAAAGAGGGGGAGAGGGAAGGAAGGGCGAATCCTATTCCACTCTTTCTTTTCCCTTCTCCCCTTTCCTTCTCCTCCTTAGGTCGGCCCATATGGGGGGAGCACCAGCCCCTTGTGGCTGGTGCGTGTCCCCTCTTGGCCCATAAGGCCCATATCTTTTGTCGGGGGTGCCCGGAATCCCTTCTGGTGACCCGATAAGTACCTGGTACCCCCCAAAACACTTTCGGTGTCTGAATACCCTATTCCTATATATCAATCTTTACCTATCGACCATTTCGAGACTCCTCGTCATGTCTGTGATCTCATCTGGGGCTCCGAACAATATTCGGTCACCAAATCACATAACTCATATAATACTATATCGTCATCAAACGTTAAGCGTGCGAGAACTATGTAGACATGACCGAGACACCTCTCCTGTCAATAACCAATAGCTGAACCTAGATGCCCATATTGGCTCCTACATATTATACAAAGATCTTTATCGGTCGAACCATTATGACAACATACGTAATTCCCTTTGTCCATCGGTATGTTACTTGCCCGAGATTCGATCATCGGTATCTTCATACCTAGTTCAATCTCGTTACAAGCAAGTCTCTTTACTCGTTCCATAATACATCACCTCGTGACTAACTCCTTAGTTGTTTGCTTGCAAGCTTATGATGTGTATTACCGAGAGGGCCCAGAGATACCTCTCCGATACTCAGAGTGACAAATCCTAATCTCGATCTATGCCAACTCAACAAACACCGTCGGAGATACCTATAGAGCATCTTTATGATCACCCTGTTACATTGTGACGTTTGATAGCACACAAGGCTTTCCTCCGGTATCCAGGAGTTGCATAATCTCATAGTCGAAGGAATATGTATTTGACATGAAGAAAGCAATAGCAATAAAACTGAATGATCAGTATGCTATGCTAATGGATGGGTCTTCTCCATCACATCATTCTCCTAATGATGTGATACCGTTATCAAATGACAACTCATGTCCATGGTTAGGAAACCTTAACCATCTTTGATCAACGAGCTAGTCTAGTAGAGGCTTACTAGGGACATGGTATTTGTTTATCTATTCACACATGTATTTACGTTTCCAATCAATACAATTCTAGCATGAATAATAAACCTTTACCATTAATAAGGAAATGTAAAATAAAAAACCTTCTTATTGCCTCTAGGGCATATTTCCTTCACTAATTGTTTTGGTATTTCGTGTTCCATATCCATAACTAAAGATAGAGAACAACTTAGAACATAAAATAAAAACTACTTGGTGATAAAGAAAACAAGCACACACGAGAATATTCACCCCACGCTATTACTCCCCAGCAATTGCGCCATAAAAAGGTCTTGATAACCCACAAGTATAGGGGGTCATTTGTACCCTTTCTCGATAAGTAAGAGTGTCAAACCCATCAAGGAGCTAAAGGTAGAACAAATATTCCCTTAAGTTCTATCGACCACCGATACAACTCTACGCACGCTTAACATTCGCTTTACCTGGAACAAGTATGAAACTAGAAGTACTTTGTAGGTGTGATAGGATAGGTTTGCAAGATAATAAAGAGCACGTAAATAAAAGCTAGGGGCTGCTTAGATAAAGAAACAACTAAGTTAGTTTTAGTAGAGACGTTTTTTTCACAAGAAAGTTATTTGTCCCTAGGTAATCGATAACTAGACCGGTAATCATTATTGCAATTTTATATGAGGGAAAAGTATAAGATAACATACTTTCTCTACTTGGATCACATGCACTTATGATTGGAACTCTAGCAAGCATCCACAACTACTAAAGATCATTAAGGTAAAACCCAACCATAGCATTAAAGTATCAAGTCCTCTTTACTCCCATACGCAAACAACCTACTTACTCGGGTTTAAGCTTTTTTCACTCTAGCAACCCACCATAAGCTATCATGAACATATTGCAAACCCTACAGAAGGGATCCCTCACACTTGCGCGACACAGAGAGCACCATAGGGCAGCACCAATAATAAAACATACAACTCAAACCAATCACGATCATCAATCAACCCATAGGACAAAACAGATCTACTCAAACATCATAGGATAGCCATACATCATTGGGAAATAATATATAGTGTTGGGAACCATATTTAAGTATAGATTACAGCGGGGAGAAGAGGTGTTACACCACTCCATAGAGGGGGAGAGAGTTTGTGATGACAGCGGCGAAGTTGTTGGTGTATATCATCGTCACGATGATGGCCCCGGTGGTGTTCCGACGCCACCGGGAGAGAGGGGGGGAGAGCCCCCCCCCTCCTTATTCTTCTTCCTTGGCCTCCCCCTAGATGGGACGAGGGTTTCCCCTCTAGTCCATGGCCTCCATGGCGGCAGAGAGGCGAGAACCCCTCCGAGATTGGATCTCTCTCTCTGTTTCCTTCTGTTTCTCGCTCCTGTTTTCTGGCCTTTCATCGTTTCTTAAATACCCGGAGATCCGTAACTCCAATTGGGCTGAAATTTTAACACAATTTTTATCCACATATTATCTTTCTTGCGGCCGAAGAAGGGCACCAACCGCCTTACGGGGTGGCCACAAGCCTCCAGATGTGCCGAGGGTAGGGGCATCCGTAGGGCTTATGGGCCCCTCGGGCATCGTCTCACATTGATTCTTTTTATCAAAAATCGCATATATTCCAAAATAAATCTCCGTAAATTTTTATCAGGTTTGGAATTTGTTTGGTATGGATATTCTATGAAACAAAAAACATGCAACAAACAAGAACTGGCACTGGGCACTGAATCAATATGTTAGTCCCAAAAATAATATAAAAAGTTTCCAAAAGTATATGAAAGTTGTAGAATATTGGCATGAAACAATAAAAATTATAGATACGAAGGATACGTATCAAGCACATGAGCAACTGCCTAGCTCAAAAGATATAAGTGAAGCACATAGAGTATTCTAACAAATCATGATGAATGTATGTCTCTCTCAAAAGGTGTGTCCAGCAAACAATGATTGTGGAAAACTAACAAACAAAATAAAACTATAGCACAAGATGCTCCAAGTAAAACTCATATCATGTGATGAATAAAGATATAGCTCTGAGTAAACATACCAATGAATTATGGACGAAAGAGGCGATGACATCTGGGGCATCCCCAAGATTAGATGCTTTGGTCTTCCTTGAATATTACCTTGGGGTGCCTCGGTGATGCAGAGCATCCCAAGGTCATCCCCATGGACGTATTGTCATCTCACCAAGTGCCAAGCAAACCCATGACACGTGCACGTGCAAGAGCTCTCGAGATTGAGATGATATCTCTCATCTGGCAGTTCCTCTTTGAAACACATGAGACATGGCTACTACCTCAAGTGGACACACTTTGCATACTCAGGTACAAAGGGATTGGCTATGGAGAAGCAAAGGAGCAAGCCTGATTGAGGGAGGAAAGCAAACGCAAAGACGGAGAAAGAAAAGGGCAAGACAGGCCCTGCCAGGACAATCCGGACCGCCATCCGGATGATCCGGCCTTAGCCCAGACGATCTGGACACCAGCCCGGATGATCCGGCTAATATGCCCAAAGACACCTGAAGCCACCTCACTGAAGCCGGATCATCGCGACCCCAGCCCGGAACATCCGGATGGACCCGAACAACTGGAGCCTCCACAGCCTCTACGACTCACTTGGATGATCCGAACGGTCGCCGGATCATCCAGACTCCCGAAGCCCAGAGCATGCGGACCACCATCTAGATCATTTAGACCATGCTTGTGTGCATGACTTGGGCCGAGGCCCATGTACCCCTTTGCCTCCTAGTCTATTTATACTCCAACTCCACCCATGTTTGAGGGTTAGTATTGT
Organism: Triticum aestivum; assembly: GCF_018294505.1. Taxonomy (NCBI): domain Eukaryota; kingdom Viridiplantae; phylum Streptophyta; class Magnoliopsida; order Poales; family Poaceae; genus Triticum; species Triticum aestivum. The sequence continues at coordinate 314,626,492 of NC_057813.1, read as the reverse complement.
GATTGCTCATTTTGGAGATAGAGCCTTGCTCATCCACTTGTACCCCTTCTCCATTGGAGACCAAGGCCTCCTAGGAGAAGATCCCCCAAGTGGATTCAAGACCCCCTTGTGGGAAGATACCCTAGTGGATTCAATACCTCTTTCCTCACGGATTGGGATGAACTAGCTACCCTGTATCCTCCTTTGTTGGATTTGGACCTTTGTCACCCCTTTGTGTATGCAGATTTAGCATATGTGTGATCGGATCTCGTTGATTTGAGTGTTTCCCCTCTCTTGTGTTCATCGTGTTTTTGGGGAATTCCCCACCAAATCGTGAAAGATCGGCCATTAGGGTTCCACCCTACATCATCTTGGTATCATGAGCCATGGTTGATCACAAATTTGGAGTCCCTATCCCCACTTTCTAGCCTAATTGTGTGTGTGTTTGTCCAATTTCGAATATCCCCACACAAAAAGCCATACCAAAAAATTGTGATTTGTTGGTTTGATGATGTTTTGTAGAATTTGATCTGTGGGTTCGCCGTGTTGCAAGTGGATCTACCTATTCCCCACCAACTCCACCACGAAATCCACCACAAATCCCATAAATTTTCTTTTTCCACCACCATTTTCTTCTTCATCCCGAGCCCTAACCCGATCGAGTTGACATGCCCGGATCATCCGGTCCCTGACCTCGATCATCCTGACGAGCCCGGATTAGCCGAACCGAGGCCAGGATCATCCGGCTTCCTTTGTCAAACTGAATTTTGCCACGAAATTTCAGCCACCACCATATTTTTGCATACTCATCTCCGACCACCACCATTCCACTTCTGCACCCACTTTGACACCATTTGTCACACCACCGCTTTTCACTAACACCATTTGACATTTGTTTTGAGCATTTGAATTGCGGTTTCCGTTTCCTAACATGTTCCAGCTACTTAGGGATGACTCGACACCGACATCACCGCCACTCATCTTCGCCATAGACTCGACATCGAAAACGACCACCTCACCATTTTGACACCAACAACCGTAAGCAAGGGCGGTAACCTTGACAAAACCTTTGTACATTCTCCCTTGCCATTGCATTGTTAACCTCAAGCCCATTTTGTGTCACTTTCCTATCGAGACTAGCCATTTGAGTATTGTCGGGCAACGTTACTTATGCACATTAGTGATCATTGATCTGCACCTTCCATTGTGTATATCATCTTGGTAAAAGTGCATATATCATTGTATCATCTCTTGTGTTATCATTTGTTCCCACATATACATCATTGTTCCCTTGGTTTGAAAATTTTGCAGAAGTGGCCAAAGAAAGATATCAAAAGAGTTTTTAAGCAAAACATAAGCAAAGAGCTTTTAAGCAAGTGCCATAGCATCATACCTCATTGCATAACAGATTACAATACTCAATCATCTTGAATCATTGTGAGAAGACTCACCTTAACATAATACATATATAACATACTTGGGATAAAAGTCGTTGCATTTTTGCTTTGTAGGTTGTGCGCAAGTATCGTATCTCGCCTATTGAGCAATCGTGCTAGCATCTCTCTAGTGTTGTGCAACAGGATCATATTTTGCGACTGTTCCTTCGTTGCACGACCCCATTTATATATCTATGTGTGTGTGTGTTTCCGTGTGCCACTTATTGTTGTTGGTCTACTTGTTACACTTGTGAATTTCCGAATCTCTTTGAACATTATTGAATCTTGCTAACAATCGCATAAGTTTTGTGCCACCATCCTCACCAAGCTACTCCAAAAGCTTTACATGTGTAGATGTGAGAATTGACAAGATCCAGTACCAATTGTGCTACTTCCATAATTCTACATTGGGTGATCTTTGATCCATCTTCAACATCGGATAAGGTACGTTTGGTCCAGCCCTTTCCTTTCTTCCACTCACATATTTGCTTGAGATGATGGATAGGCCAAGTACTTCTACCAACCCACTCTTCATCAAACAAGAAGAGGAGCTGAACATCACCAAGAATCAACTATTCGGTGTGCATAGATTTTTGCACCAAACGAATGAAGCATTGGGCGACCGCATTGATCAAATCTTCACCGACTTGAGGCAATCTGAAGCACGAACAAGAGACTACTTCGACACATCAATGGCAACTATCAAGGACAACATTCGAGTCATGATGACCACAAGCTCATCTACAATGTCCTTGTCATCAAGATAGCGACACTCAAGCCGACACTCTTCGGATACATCTTCAGGTTCAAGTCACTCAAGACCTCGTTCACATCATCGTTAAGACCATGAGGACCATCAAGCTCCACAAGCCCATATCATGGCAATGGTTTACAAGACCATCTCCAGGAACGTGAGCGACATCATCGACAAGCTAATGATCCTACAGCCCAAGTGCAAGCTCCAATATGCCAAGAATGCCAAGAAACACTGGTACGCATCGGTGATATACAAACGGTTTAAAACCCCTTTTCACGACGGCATTTGGAACCGTTGCCTAGTGAGTGTGGGCGATTAGGGGGTCCTTCCCACATGACCCAGAAACCGTTGGGGATATGCCCTCCTGGCACACACGCTCGGCAAAATGAGGTCGTGTGCGACCGGCGAGCGGCCAAATACGGTTATACGTACAGTAGTGCTCAAAAAATACAATTTTACAGGCGAAATCATTTCCGATCGTAAGTACATCCCACACAGTCAGTCCCCGCGAAACATTTTCATTCGTATATACATCCCACATAGTCGCTGCAAGGAAAACATTTTCGTTCGTAGGTACATCACACACAATTTCCCCGTTAAATCGTTTGTGATGGCGTTCCCATCGCACAAAATATTAAAAAAATTATCGTTGGCATTATTGAATGCACCACACACGGTGCATAGAAGAAACTGTGTGGCAAAGGCTATCCATCACACACAATTTTTATGCAGTAAACGTTTGCGCAAGGTGGCCTAACGCAAACAGTTTTGAAGAGAATGTCATGTGTGATTGTTCATCGATCCAACACAGTTTATTCCTAAAAACTATGTGCGTTGCCTTAGGTCATTGCCCATGGTATTTTCTCAATAACCGTTTGCAATAGCAAAACCAATTAGGAGGCTAATTTGCCATTAGCAGGCTAATTGACCTATTATTATAATCCACTTATTAATCTAATTGACATTCATACTAAACACATAATATATTTCATTCCCATATTAAGGAAGCGGGATTTCATAATTGAAATACATCAGAGTACAACATGATATAGCTTCAGCACTCAGCTACCCCATTACACAACTGCACCAGCACCAAGTTCAGATGCAACATCTAGAACCTTTCGAAATTAGCATCATAGACGGTATATAGACAGATGCATCTCATCAGGAAAACTGCTGAAGCGGAAGGCGAATATTGAGCCTTCATTGATGTTGAAGGTCTTTGCAACTTTAGGCCAGTGCATGTGGATGATTGACAATCCATCCTTCATCCTCTTCAGGAACACTTCAATATTGAACCATGGGTGTTGTATGAATACCTTCCTCGCCTCCTGCCCATACAGGTGGTTTGAGAGGTAATCATCAGTGAACTGTTTTGGAAAGGCCTGAAAACAAGGATGTACAAAAATATCTTCTCTATATTGGAAATGGGGCAAAGGAATAAATAGTTAGTACCATCCTGTAGTGAACGCTTCTTCATTCTGCAGACAAAGATCTTGTTGTTTTTTCGCCAATTTATTTATCCTAACAATCTTTCTGAGTTTCTTGACTTGATTGATATTCATGGACAACTCATTTCCCCATATGCAAAAAGGGTCGAATAGTGGGTCGAAACCTCTGACAGAAGGACCTACATGTGCAAGACCAAATTGTTAAAAACCTAAGTATTAGAATGGTTCCTGCAATTGCACAATAATGTGCTATTAGACAACAGACCATGCACGTGCTAACCTCGATTGTAAACCTCAGTGCTTCCCATTATATTGTTTCCCTGCAACACATATAAGGTAGTTAGTCATTAGGTTAAGTAAGGGTTCGCATGATATCAGTAAAATATGTTGATGAAAAATAAGCACATTGCAGATTCATTAGATTAATTCAAGCCACATGGAAAACCCATTTATCCAAACCAAGCATCATTAAGAACTAGGAAAGATAGCAATTGTATATGTTTCCCATGTATTAAGTGCAGCCAAATTCGATTATTCCTCACATGCACAACAATACAAAATTATACCCAGGACAATTGGACATTGTAATGCAGAATTGAACCAAGCAGTTAACTAAACACCACAACAAATGAACCAAACATTAACTGGGCACCACATTGCACAATGTAACATACTCCTAACAGAAGATCAGACAGTTAAGCAAACCAAGCATGCTTAACAACTTGGAAATATAGTAATTGTATTTGTTTCTCATGTATTTAGTATAGCCAAATTCAATTTATTTCTCACATTGTATACAATAACAGAATGCACCCACAACAATTAAATATCGCATTGCAGAATGGAACCAAACAGTTAATTAAACACCACAACAAATGAACCAAACGTTAACTGAGCACCACATTGCACAATGTATAACATACTAGAAGATCAAACAGTTAACCAAACCAAGCATGCTTGACAACTTGGAAATATAGCAATTGGATTTGTTTCTCATGTATTTTTTAAAGAAAAAATCGATTTATTTCTCACATGGAAGACAATACAAAATTGCACCCTGAAGAATTGAACATCACATTTGCAGAATTGAACAAAATAGTTAACTGAGCACGACAACTAATTAACCAAAAAGTTAATAAGTGAGCACCACATTGCATGACATATAGAACATATACACTAGAGCAACAGATTGCATTGTAAAAGTAGATAGCATAATTCACTAGAATTTGTTAAGGAAAGGCAGGAGCAGCACACGCAACGGGTAAATTGAGCATGCTTAACCGGCATAGCTAGCAAATGGCAAGGTTCTCCTCCAAGATCTGGGGCTTGGCACGAATGGCAGCCATCGCGACCTCATCCATGCGTGTGGCCGTGATTTGCTTCTCCGCTGCCAAATGCTCCATGAGATCCTGGCTATACTGCGTGCACCATGGCTTAGGGCGGCACTTAGTTGGTGGAGGGGTCGGTGATTTGGGTGGAAGGTGTCGCGCTCGCGCCGGCGGTCGGGGCATTTGGGGTGTGGAAGGAGGAGGAGGATGGGGGTCGAGTGTGGAGTACCTGCCTAGATAGGCGAGGCCGGGTAGCGTGAAGGAGTGAAGGTTTCAACCTGGAAAGGAAGGTGCAAACAGGGGAAATGTGGCTTTTGGTAAGGGGGAGGGGGCGGGGGTAGATATTTCCGCGGAAGCCGAAAATTTGGAACTGCTTCAGCGAAAAAACTGGTGCGCAAAGTGTCATCAGACACAGTCACTTATTCAGAACTGTGTACGATATGTGAACATCACAAATGATTCAGATAGCTTAAACCGTGTGCGATGAGTTTGAACGTCAAAATTTTTGGTTCCAATTTCCCTGGTTACAGTGCTCATCCACGTCATCGCATAATTTGGGTACACAAAGGAGACTACAGCACACCCACACTTCTTAATCGAGAAAGTTCAGCAATTAAACAGAGCTAGCTGGCCTAAACATTACTCTAACAAATTAAAGACTTGCACTCTTAATTAAACAAAACAAATAGTAATACTACGGCTGGTGCTCGTCAATCTACACCGCCTCCTCCATGTCCAACTCACGCCCGACGGTCAACTAGGGAAGGGGCTCCATGGCATCCATCGCACCATACTCGGCAAGCATCTCGACATCCGCGTCTGCCATCTCTTTGGAAAATGCCGCCACGAGCTGGCATGGGCGGCCGCCATTTGGGCTTTGACGGGCTCCGTCGTGGCAAGGTATGCCACACAGGAACGGGCGGCTACTCAAATGCTCTCGGCGATTGCCAACTCTCCGGCCGTCGGTTGCCGACCGTTGTCGGAGAAGCTTCTTTCGATTTGTGCGATGACCGCCATGAGCTGGGCGTGGGCAACCTTGACATGGTCCTGGGTGGCCTCCATCAGGGCTAAGGTCGCCGCTGTGGAACGGACAGCTGCTGTGTCGCTCTTGCCAGTTGTTATCCCCGAGGCAGATGTTATTGCCGGCGCCTGAGAAGCAACAGCGGTCATTTGGGCTGACTTGGCCGCCCGGTCGCAGATTCTGGTCGCCCTCACAAAGCTTGTTAGCATGCGCCTGGCGGCTGCAGCCGCGCTCTCGCCGTAGTGGGCCGCCGAAGTTGCCCTCGGGACGCGGGCCCATGTCCCCATCTTTCACCGGCGACGATTGAACAGTGAAATGATATTTGGGGAGCGAGCTAGTGTGCTTGACACACCAGCTGTGGACTGTAGCCGATGAACCTTCTTGTGTAAGCCATAGGCATACTATACACCGACCATGCTCCAGGATATTTTGTATTGCATCTCACATGGTTGGTGATAATAAACTGTGTGGGATCTACTTGATATTTTCATCTTGATTTGAATTACATAATGGGGTCACAGCTGCAAAGGATGGTGTTTGAATTGCTAGAACTTCTATCTGTAGTGAACATGCAACTATAGGTGTGTCGTCAAAAATTTTGGAATTATTCAGGGTTCGTTTGGACATTTTTATACGGTAACTTGGTTTTCTAGGCATTTTTCAGGTGCACAATTCAAAATTAAACCACATGCACATGATCCGGTGCACCAAAATGGGTTGTAAAATGATATATGTGTCCATTGGTTGATGCTTACGTCCCATTCAAGAAATGGGGATGAATTTCAAACACCACGGCACCGTGGCTCTCCGGCAAATGTTGAGGTGCTTGCTTTTGTAGTTCTAGTAAATAGAAAGCTCGTCTGAAATTCATGAACCTTGGCATGCTATCATGGAACAGCATCAAGATGCTGGGGTAAAAAATATTGTCCCATTTGGGCCAGGTTATGGTATAAGCTTCTCGCAAACCAGAGCTTCTCTCACAACAAGCATGATGGTTTCGGTAGGGAACGTGCCACCTTGGGGAACGAAATGATATTTGTTGCATCTTCTTGCTTTCAAAAAATTTCTCGTGTCAATATAGAACAACATGAGTGTTTGCATATTTTTTGGGATATTTCGGGGTTCACATGGACATTTTTATACATTAACTGAGTTTTCTATGCATTCATGTGCATAATTCAAATTTGAACTACATGCACATGCTCCAGTGCATATAAACAGGTTGAAAAATCAAATGTGTGTCCTTGGTTGCGACCTTAGGTCCCATGCAAGAAATGGGAATGATCAAACACCTTTGGCACCATCGCTCGGCCGCTAACATTGGGATACATGGTTTTAAAATTCTAGTAAGTCGAAAACTCGTCTGAAATTCATGAAACTTGACATGCTATCATGGAACGGCAGCAACATGCAATGGTAAAAATATTGTCTTATTTGGGGCAGGTTGGGGTATAAGCTTCTCACAAACCAGAGCTTCCCGCAACAAGCCTCATGGTTACGGTAGGGAACGTTTCACCTTTCTGGACGAAACGATATTCGTTGCCTCTTCTTAATTTCAATTTTTGCTCTATTGTCAACATATAGAACAACAAGAGTGTTGTGTTAAATTTTGAAATTTTTCGGGGTTCGTTAGGACATTTTTATGCATTAATTAACCTTTCAATGCATTTATGTGCATAATTCAAATTTGAACTACATGCACATGCTCTAATGCATATAAATTGGTTGAAAATTCAAATTGTCTCCTTGGTTGCATGCTTAGGTCCCATGCAAGAAATGGGAATGAATGTCAAACACCGTGCCACCGTCACTCGGTCAAACATTGAGATACCTAATTTTTAAATTCTAGTAAATCCAAAACTCGTCTGTAATTCATGAAACATGGTATGCTGTCATCGAGCGGCATCAACATGTCGTCGTAAAATTTTTATCCCATTTGGGGAAGGTTTGGGTATAAGCTTCTCACAAACCAGAGCTTCTCACAAACCAGAGCTTCTCACAACAAGCCTAATGGTTTCGGTAGGGAACGTTCACCTTTCTGGAGGAAACGATAGCCGTTGCCTCTTCTTGATTTAAATTTTTTTCTCTAGTGACAACATAGAACAACATGAGTGTTGTGTTAAATTTTGGAATTTTTGGGTTTCGTTAGCACATTTCTTATGCATTAATTGAGTTTTCAATGCATTTATGTGCATAATTCAAATTTGAACTACATGCACATGCTCTAATGCATATAAATTGGTTAAAAATTCAAATATGTGTCCTCGGTTGCATGCTTAGGTCTCATCCAAGGAATGGGAATGAATGTCAAACACCCTGCCACCGTCACTCAGCCGCAAACATTGAGATACCTGGTTTTTAAGTTCTAGTAAATCCAAAACTCATCTGAATTTCGTGAAACATGGCATGCTATCATGGAATGGCACCCGACATGCCATGGTAAATTTTTTGTCCCTTTTGGGGCAGGTTTGGGTATAAGCTTCTCACAAACCAGAGCTTCTCACAACAAGCTTGATGGTTTCGGTAGGGAATGTGCCACCTTTGTGGACGAAACGATACTCGTTGCCTATTATTGCTTTCAAAAAAATTCTAGTGTCAACATAGAACAACAGGAGTGTTGTGTTCAATTTTGGAATTTTTCAGGGTTCATTTGGACATTTTTATATATTAACTGGGTTTTCTAGGCATTTTATGTGCAAAATTCAAATTTGAACTACATGCACAAGCTCCAGTGCATATAAATTGGTTGAAAAATCAAATCTGTGTCCTTGTGTGCATGCTTAGGTCCCATGCAAGAAATGGGAATGAATTTCAAACACCAGCACTATTGTCTGCCGGCAAAACGTTGAGATACTTTGTTTTTAAATTCTAAAAAATCCAAAACTCGTCTGAATTCATGAAACTTGGCATGCTATCATGGAATGGCACCCGACATGCTATGGTAATTTTCGTGTCCATTTTAAGAGAAGGCGCACTCGAATAACAGTCAGCAAAGGCATTTTGAAACAACTAGCTGCCACTCTAACATCGCAAACGTTTTAGATAGAACACCTGTATGTACACTGACACTTCCCCAGTAAGCCAAGAGAAAATGTGCCGAGCAGGATTTGTTCAGCTCTTCATCGCAAACATTTTAGATAGAACGCTGATGACCCACAAGTGTAGGGGATCTATCGTAGTCCTTTCGATAAGTAAGAGTGTCGAATCCAACAAGCAGCAGAAGGAAATGACAAGCAGTTTTCAGTAAGGTATTCTCTGCAAGCACTGAAATTGTAGGTAACAGATAGTTTTGTGATAAGATAATTTGTAACGGGTAACAAGAAATGAAAGTAAATAAGGTGCAGCAAGGTGGCCCAATCCTTTTTGTAGCAAAGGACAAGCCTGGACAAGTTCTTATAATGAGAAAAGTGCTCCTGAGGACACATGGGAATTATCGTCAAGCTAGTTTTCATCATGCTCATATGATTCGCGTTCGTTACTTTGATAATTTGATATGTGGGTGGACCGGTGCTTGGTACTGCCCTTTCTTGGACAAGCATCCCACTTATGATTAACCCCTATTACAAGCATCCGCAACTACAAAAGAAGTATTAAGGTAAACCTAACCACAACATGAAACAAATGGATCCAAATCGCCCCTTACGAAGCAACTTATAAACTAGGGCTTAAGCTTCTGTCACTCTAGCAACCCATCATCTACTTATTACTTCCCAATGCCTTCCTCTAGGCCCAAATAATGGTGAAGTGTCATGTAGTCGACGTTCACATAACACCACTAGAGGAGAGACAACATACATCTCATCAAAATATCGAACGAATACCAAATTCACATGACTACTAATAGCAAGACTTCACCCATGTCCTCAGGAACAAACGTAACTACTCACAAAGCATATTCATGTTCATAATCAAAGGGGTATTAATATGCATTAAGGATCTGAACATATGATCTTCCACCAAATAAACGAACTAGCATCAACTACAAGGAGTAATCAACACTACTAGCAACCCACAGGTACCAATCTGAGGTTCTGGTACAAAGATTTGATACAAGAGATGAACTAGGGTTTGAGAGGAGATGGTGCTGGTGAAGATGTTGATGGAGATTGACCCCCTCTCAATGAGAGGATCGTTGGTGATGACGATGGTGATGATTTCCCCCTCCCGGAGGGAAGTTTCCCCGGCAGAACAGGTCCGCCAGAGCCCTAGATTGGTTCCGCCAAGATTCTGCCTCGTGGCGGCGGAGTTTCGTCCCGTAAGCTTGCTTATGATTTTTTTTTCCAGGGTAAAAGACTTCATATAGCATAAGATGGGCACCGGAGGGCTGCCAGGTGGCCCACGAGGCAGGGGGCGCGCCCAGGGGGTAGGGCGCGCCCCCCACCCTCGTGGGTGGTGGGTGGCCCCCCTCACGTATTTCTTCCGCTGAATATTTTTTATTAATTCCCAAAATGATTTTCATCTTTTGGAGCTGTGCAGAATAGGTCTCGAATATTTGCTCCTTTTCCAGTCCAGAATCCCAGCTGCCGGCATTCTCCCTCTTCACGTAAACCTTGTAAAATAAGAGAGAATAGCCATAAGTATTGTGACATAACGTGTAATAACAGCCCATAATGCAATAAATATTGATATAAAAGCATGATGCAAAATGGACGTATCAACTCCCCCAAGCTTAGACCTCGCTAACCCTCAAGCGGAAGCCGATATCTCTGAATATGTCCACATGTTCAGAGATAGAGGTGTCGATAAAATAAAATACGGACATGAGGGCATCATGATCATTCTTATAACAGCAACATGTATATTTTGTCATATGATTTCTTATGCTCAAGTAACAATCTATTCACAATGTCAAGTATGATTCAGAAACTTCATTGAGAACTAACAAACTATGATCTCGGTCATTGAAGCAATTGCAATTTATCATAACATCGGAAAGAGTCAATATAAGAGCTTTTCAGCAAGTCCACATACTCAACTATCATTTAGTCTTTCACAATTGCTAACACTCACGCAATACTTATGGTTATGGAGTTTTAATCGGACACAGAGAAATATAGGGGCTTATAGTGTTGCCTCCCAACCTTTTACCTCAAGGGTAATGTCAACAGTAATAGTTCATGCTCACTTACATCCAATTGGATATATATATATATCAGGATCTTTCCAACACGAGGTGCTTGCCAAAGGATAAAATGTAAAAAGGAAAGGTGAAGATCACCTTTACTCTTGCATAATGTAAAAGATAGGCCCTTCGCAGAGGGACGCAGAGGTTGTCATGTGCTTTTATGGTTGGATGCACGAAATGTTAATGCAAAAGAACGTCACTTTATATTGCCACTTGTGATACGAACCTTTATTATGCAGTCTGTCGCTTTTATTACTTCCATATCACAAGATCGTATAAAGCTTATTTTCTCCACACTAATAAGTCATACATATTTAGAAAGCAATTTTTATTGCATGCAACATGACAACTTACTTGAAGGATCTTACTCAATCCATAGGTAGGTATGGTGGACTCTCATGGCAAAACTGGGTTTAAGGATATTTGAAAGCACAAGTAGTATCTCTACTTGGTGCAAGGAATTTGGCTAGAATGAAGGGGAAAGGCAAGCTCAACATGTTTGGATGATCCATGACAATATACTTTAACTGATATGTGAGAAAACATAATCCATTACGTTGTCTTCCTTGTCCAACATCAACACTTTAGCATGTCATATTTTATTGAGTGCTCACAATCATAAAAGTTGTCCAAGATAGTATATTTATATGTGAGAACCTCTCTTTCTTTAGTACTTCCTATTAATTGCAACGATGACCAAAACTATGTTTTCCAACTCTCAACAACTTTTAATCATCATACTCTCTATGTGTGAAGTCATTACTTTCCATAAGATCAATATGATCTCTTGATTTCTTTTTACTCTTTTATGCACTTAAGATCATAGCAAGATAGCAAAGCCCTTGACTCAACACTAATCTTTATTATATATAGCTCACGGACTCGATTACATAGAGGGATCACAAAGCAAAACTCAAAACTAATTCATACCAAAACTTTATTCTACTAGATCAAGATATTACCAAAAGGATCGAACTAAGTACAACGGTAAAGATAGGAGTGTGATGGTGATACGATACCGGGGCAACTCCCCCAAGCTTGGCAGTTGCCAAGGGGAGTGCCCATACCCATGTGATTATGTCCTCGGAGGTGGTGATGATGGAGTTGTTGGTGATGTAGGCTTGTCGTACGTCTTCCAAGGCATAGGCTCACCATCATAGAAGGATGATCGAGTCTCCGGGATCCTCAAATCTGCAGCCAAACTCATCCTCTTGAATCTATATTCATACTCACGGTTTTGGTTTTGCAGGTCATAAATCTAGGCTTGGAGGTGCTCGATTTTCTCATGAAGCTTGAAGATGGTCTCCCCAATGTTCTTGGCGTCCAGTTTGTGGTTGTTGGTGAACTCCGCGATCATCATCTGGTTGGCGTTGAGTCCACGCTCCACCATCCCTTGGCACTTGAAAACTTGTTGTTCCATTGTTTCGAGCTTTGTCTCCACGCTTCCGGTACTCCTTGGTCCCTCCACATCGCGGATGTGCAGCACCCCCTCATGCATCTCAATGGATTGAGGGTGATGCAGCGCCTCCGTGAGGTAGGGGTTGATGACCCTCTCGAAAAACTTGTCCTTGGGGGCGCTTGAAGACGTCATGGTGCTCTAGATCTGTGACCAAAACAGCTCAAAACAAAGACAGAGGATATTTGCGTGATACGATGGTCAAAACCTTCAGATAATGAATTTTTACCGACCAAAAGAAGTATCGTGCAAGAAAACGGAGTCCGGAGAGCACACGAGGTTCCCACGAGGCAGGGGGCGTGCCCACGGGGTAGGGCACGCCCTCCACCCCCGTGGATGCCTCGTGTCCTTCCCGGACTACCTCCTATTTTCCTTTTTCCTAAATATTCCAAACCGAGAAAAATTGCTATTGGAACTGTTTTGGAGTCGGTTTACTTACCGTACCACATACCTATTCCTTTTCGGAGTCTGAAATGTTCTGTAAAGTGTCCCTTATGTATTCCTCCCGGGTTACAGTTTCAATATTATTAGTTTCAACATTTATAGGATTACTTGAGATATAATGTTTGATTCTTTGACCGTTCACCACCTTTGGATTTGTGGCTTCGAAGTTGTTGATTTTTATGGCACTGGAACGATAGACCTCCTCAATAACGTAAGGGCCTTCCCATTTAGAGAGAAGTTCTCCTGTAAAAAAAACGTAAACGAGAGTTGAAAAGCAAAACACAATCACCTACATTAAACTCACGCTTTTGTATCCTTTTTTCATGCCATCTTTTGACTTTTTCTTTAAACAGCTTGGCATTCTCATAGGCTTGGGTTCTCCATTCATCAAGTGAGCTAATGTCAAATAACCTCTTCTCACCGGCAAGTTTGAAATCATAATTGAGCTCTTTAATGGTCCAATATGCCTTATGTTCTAGTTCGAGAGGTAAGTGACATGCTTTTCCATAAACCATTTTATACGGAGACATACCCATAGGATTTTTATATGCAGTTCTATGAGCCCATAATGCATCATCAAGTTTCTTGGACCAATTCTTTCTAGATCTATTAACAGTCTTTTGCAAAATTAATTTAAGCTCTCTGTTACTCAATTCTACTTGACCACTAGACTGTGGGTGATATGGAGATGCAATTCTATGATTAACATCATATTTAGCAAGCATTTTACGGAAATCACCATGAATAAAATGTGAACCACCATCAGCCATTAAATATCTAGGGACTCCAAACCTCAGAAAAATAACTTCTTTAAGCATCTTAATAGAGGTGTTATGATAAGCACTACTAGTTGGAATAGCTTCTACCCACTTAGTAATGTAATCAACAGCAACTAAAATATGTGTATACCCATTAGAGGCAGGAAACGGTTCCATATAATCAAATCCCCCAAACATCAAATGGTTCAATAACAAGAGAATAATTCATAGGCATTTCTTGACGTCTACTAATATTACCAACTCTTTGACATTCATCACAAGACAAGACAAACTTACGGGCATCTTTGAAGAGAGTAGGCCAATAAAAACCGGATTGCAATGCCTTATGTGCAGTTCTATCTCCAGTGTGGTGTCCTCCATATGCCTCGGAGTGACACTTGCGCAGGATCTGTTCCTGTTCATGCTCAGGTACACAACGTCTAATAACACCATCTACTCCTTCTTTATAAAGGTGTGGGTCATCCCAGAAGTAATGTCTTAAATCATAGATTTTTTTTTCTTTTGCTGGTATGTGAAACTAGGTGGTATAAATTTTGCAACAATGTAATTAGCATAATTAGCATACCATGGAGCGGTACGAGAAGCATTTATGACAGCTAATTGTTCATCAGGAAAGCTATCATCAATAGGTAGTGGGTCATCAAGAACATTCTCTAACCTAGATAAGTTGTCTGCAACGGGGTTCTCAGCTCCTTTTCTATAAATAATATGCAAACCAAATTCTTGTAGTAGGAGAACCCATCTAATAAGTCTAGTTTTAGCATCTTTCTTTTCCATAAGATATTTAATAGCAGCATTCTTAGTGTGAACAGTTGATAACCCACAAGTGTAGGGGATCGCAACAGCTTTCGAGGGTAAAGTATTCAACCCAAATTTATTGATTCGACACAAGGGGAGCCAAAGAATATTATTGAGTATTAGCAGTTGAGTTGTCAATTCAACCACACCTGGATAACTTAGTATCTGCAGCAAAGTATTTAGTAGCAAAGTAGTATGATAATAAAGGTAACAGTGGCAAAAGTAAAGATAATAGTTTTGTAGTAATTGTAACAGTAGCAACGGAAAAGTAAATAAGTGAAGCACAAGATGTGAAAAGCTCGTAGGCATTGGATCAGTGATGGATAATTATGTCGGATGCGATTCCTCATGTAATAGCTATAACAAAGGGTGACACAGAACTAGCTCCAGTTCATCAATGTAATGTAGGCATGTATTTCGAATATAGTCATACGTGCTTATGGAAAAGAACTTGCATGACATCTTTTTCCGACCCTCCCGTGGCAGCGGGGTCCTAGCGGAAACTAAGGGATATTAAAGCCTCCTTTTAATAGAGAACCGGAACAAAGCATTAGCACATAGTGAATACATGAACTCCTCAAACTACGGTCATCACCGAGAAGTATCCCGATTATTATCACTTCGGGGTTGTCGGATCATAACACATAATAGGTGACTATAGACTTGCAAGATAGGATAAAGAACACACATATATTCGTGAAAACATAATAGGTTCAGATCCGAAATCATGGCACTTGGGCCCTAGTGACAAGCATTAAGCATAGCAAAGTCATAGCAACATCAATCTTAGAACATAGTGGATACTAGAGATCAAACCCCAACTAAACTAACTTGATTACATGGTAAATCTCATCCAACCCATCACTGTCCAGCAAGCCTACGATGGAATTACTCATGCACGGCGGTGAGCATCATGAAATTGGTGATGGAGGATGGTTGATGATGATGACGGCGATGAATCCCCCTCTTTGGAGCCCCGAACGGACTCCAGATCAGCCCTCCCGAGAGATATTAGGGCTTGGCGGCGGCTCCGTATCGTAAAATGCGATGAAACTTTCTCTCTGATTTTTTTCTCCGCGAAACGGAATATATGGAGTTGAAGTTGAGGTCGGTGGAGCCTCAGGGGGCCCACAAGATAGGGGGGCGCGCCCAGGGGGGCGCGCCCCCCACCCTCGTGGACAGGGTGTGGGCCCCTTGGTCTTGATTCTTTCGCCAGTATTTTTTATATTTTCCAAAACTTGTCTCCTGGATTTTTAGGTCATTCCGAGAACTTTTGTTTTTTGCACATAAAACAACAGCATGGCAGTTCTACTGAAAATAACATCAGTCCGGTTTAGTTTCATTCAAATCATGGAAGTTAGAGTCCAAAACAAGGGCAAAAGTGTTTGGAAAAGTAGATATGTTGGAGACGTATCAACAGTTACTTTAGAATCAATAATATAAGGTCTGAACTTATCACACGCAAATACAACTGCTAAGAATTGTTTTTCAGTAGTGGCATAATTTCTGTGGGAAGTGTCTATAGTTTTACTAGCATATTGAATAACATTTAATTTATTATCAACTCTTTGTCCTAAAACAGCACCTACAGCATAATCACTAGCATCACACATGATTTCAAAGGGTAAATTCCAATCAGGTGGCTGAACAATAGGTGCAGAAATCAAAGCTTTCCTAAGTATTGCAAATGCTTCTACACAATCATCTTCGAAGACAAAAGGAATATCTTTTTGCAATGGATTAGTCAGAGGCCTAGAAATTTTAGAAAAGTCCTTAATGAACCACCTATAAAAACCAGCATGACCAAGGAAACTTCTTATACCTTTAATGTCCTTGGGACATGCCATTTTTTCAATAGCATCAACCTTAGCTTTACCAACTTCAATACCTTTCTCAGAAATCTTATGCCCCAAGACAATGCCTTCATTAACCATAAAGTGGCACTTTTCCCAATTCAAAACAAGACTAGTATCTTCACATCTCTACAAAACTCGATCAAGTGTAGCGACCAGACCTCAAACAGTCTGATCTCTGTGCATCAGTGTCATCCCTGGATCAGTAATGCTGACACGCACAATGCTTGAAGGATTTATAACAGAGTAGCAATCACACACTTATTACATCGAATGTCTCAAAAGAGAGCTTATTACAATAAATATGGCTTAAGGCCATCTAATAACGATAACAGCGGAAGGCTTGGAAGATAAGCGAGTCCATCAACTCCAACGGCATCACTGAGTATAAGACCACGACCTAAGGCACCTTACACGTCGTCTGAAAAGTCTGCAACATGAACGCTGCAGCCCGAAAATGGGTCAGCACATGGAATATGCTGGCATGTAACACATAGAGAGTAATGAACAGAATAATGCTATACTACATGCATATATGGCTGGTGGAAAGCTCTATGGTTACAGTTTTTTGCATAAAGCCAATTTTTTCCTACAACAAAGGAATAAATTTTATTTAACTATCATGGTGGTTGTTAAACATTGAGAAGGTTCACCCAACTCAATCCCAATTAAGCATCATCATTAAATCCAACAAAATTAATTAAAGTAACATGATGAGATTCACATGATAATCCAAGTACTAGATACTCAAAACGTCCATAACCGGGGACACGGCTAACCATGATTAGTTTATACACTCTGCAGAGGTTTGTGCACTTTTCCCCGCAAGACTCGATCTCCTCCGTTGGAATTCTCGCACTACATGGTGTTTGAGAAACGGATGACCGAGACATAGTCTTTCAGAAGCGTTTGCACCTTACGATGGGTAGACAGTTACACCTACTTTCCCCTACATCTGCTAGTCTACCACTGTAAGAGTTCACACGACTTAGTCAACTATGCTAGAGCCCATAGTAGCTTGCGGCTGCACACGGAAGTTTCTAGCATGAATAATCTCATGATCCCTTTGAGCCTGGGTGGCGGTCCATAAAGAAAAACAACAGGCAATCACTGGAATTCCCAGGTGCCTCAATCCACCCAGATGTGTATTAAAGTTGCCACCTTAAGTAAACCATAAATTAACAATCTCACATCTGTCATGGATACACTCACCCAATCCACGTCTACTAGCATAGCATAGCAATATAAGCAAACGTAGAAGTAACTCCCAAAGGTTGGAAAGTAAACAGGATATAGGTACTACCTCAACTACTTCCCATAGCCCACATGTTAATCAGATCCTAATCATGCAATTGTTTGAGCATTGATCTAATGCAATGAAACTGGGTAGTAAAGAGGTATGATCAAAGTGTTACTTGCCTTGCTGATGATCCGTGAAACCTAGAGATTCGAAGTAGCAAGCGGCGCACTCCGGGTACTCTATCGCAAACAAACAAGCATACAATAAGCACTCATCTAATGCACAGGTAAAACACAAATAAGAGATCTAACCATAAAGTTCAACTTAAGAACTCCAGTTTGCAAAAAGAATCAAATCAAACGAAGCAACGAAAATCAAACGGCGAAAGAAACAAGCTTCGTTTTACTAATCTGGACCTAAGTCAAATTTTATAGTAGCAAAACTTGTTTGAGTTGGTTAAATGGAAAGAGGGTTTCGAGACGAAACTCTAGGCGTTTTCTCCTGATTCCGATAAACGAGCGAAAAGTTATACTAAAACAAAAATCGGATCAGAAATCGCGATCCGGAATAATCGCAGAAAATCCGAGAAAAAGAAAAACGGACGAACAGGCTAACGAACGAACGTTCGCTATCTGCGGCTAAACGACGAAAACCGTTCGTTAAAACGAACGTACGGACGAACCTCCGCTAAATAGACTAAACCGTAAATAAATAAACCGAACCGGATCTAAAAAAACGGATCTAGGGTTTCGGAAAAAACGAACGGTTTTATAAGAAAAACCGGCGGCTACCTCGGGATGCGTGACGGCGGCGGCGGGGTCCGGCGGAGCGGCAGTGGTCGGCGGGGTCGCGGTTGCGAGGGGCGGTGGCGGAGGCGTTCGGCGGTGGCGGCGGCGGCGGGTTAGGGTTAGGGTTTCGGCGGCTCGGGTGGGCTGGGCTGCGGGGTCGCGGCAGCGGCTTATAAAGCCCGGGGCGACGGGGAGTCCGGGTCGCCCACGGCCCGTTAAGTCGATTTAGCTTTTTTTTAAAAAAAATAGTTTCGTGCAGAAAAACAAATAAAAGAAATACTAAATGAACTCCAAAAATCCCGAAATAAATTTTCCCCGACTTCTAAAATCACGCAGGACAAGATGAACATTTATTTGGGGCCTAAATTCAATTTTTAAATACGCGCATTTTTCCTAATTCAAATAAAATAGTGATAAAACTCCAAAATAAAATCTTATGTGATTTTATTATTAAATCCTCATTATTTATTTATTTGGGAAAGTCATTTTATTCCCTGTCTCATATTTTTATAATAGAAATAATTGAACATAAAATAATTAAAATCAAATGATCCTATTTTCAAAATTTGAGAAAACTCAAATATGAAAATAATGAAATCCCCAACTCTCTCCGTGGGTCCTTGAGTTGCGTAGAATTTCTAGGATCAAGCTAAAATGCAATAAAATATGATATGCAATGATGATCTAATGTATAACATTCCAAATTGAAAATTTGGGATGTTACAAACCTACCCCCCTTAAGATGAATCTCGCCCTCGAGATTCGGGTTGGCTAGAAAATAGGTGAGGGTGGTCCTTCCGTAGATCTTCCTCTCGTTCCCAGGTGGCTTCATCCTCGGTATGGTGGCTCCATTGAACTTTGCAAAACTTGATAACCTTGCTGCGGATGACTCGGCTGGCATATTCGAGAATCTTGACTGGTTTCTCCCCGTAGGTCAAATCACTATCCAACTGAATCGCTTCCAGTGGCACTGTATCTCTCAGCGGTATATCAGCCATCTCTGCGTGGCACTTCTTCAACATGGGAAACGTGGAACACATCATGAACTCCTGACAAACCTTCGGGCAATTCCAACTTGTAAGCAACCTCTCCCATACGGTCCAAAACTTTGTATGGTCCCACAAAACGTGGTGCTAACTTTCCCTTAACTTCAAAATGCTTAACTCCTCGAAGTGGGGATACATGAAGATAAACTCTATCTCCGACTTTGTAGACTGTCTCCTTGCATTTTGAATCTGCATAACTCTTCTGCCTGGATTGGGCTACCTTGAGCCTATCGCGAATCAACTTCACCTTCTGCTCAGACTCCTTAATTAAATCTGGTCCAAACAACTGACAGTCTCCTACTTCATCCCACAACAACGGTGTCCTGCACCTCCTTCCGTACAGAGCTTCGAAAGGGGCCATCTTCAAACTGGATTGATAACTGTTGTTGTAAGAGAACTCCGCATATGGCAAATTGTCGTCCCAACTAGATCCATAATCTAGCGCACAAGCTCTTAGCATGTCCTCCAGAATCTGATTGACTCTCTCGGTCTGTCCATCTGTCTGCGGATGAAAGGCTGTACTGAACTCTAGCCTGGTACCCAAAGTTTCGTGCAACTGATTCCAGAACTTTGAGGTAAACTGGGTTCCTCTATCTGATACAATGCTCCTCGGAACTCCATGCAGACATACGATCCTGGTCATGTATATCTTTGCCAGCTTAGCACTGGTGTAAGTGGTCTTCACTGGGATGAAATGAGCTACCTTCGTCAAACGATCGACTACAACCCATATCGAGTCATAGCCTGAACGAGTCCTGGGCAATCCCGTGATAAAATCCATGCCTAGCTTATCCCACTTCCATTCGGGTATCGGCAATGGCTGTAGCAATCCTGCTGGCTTCTGATGCTCTGCCTTCACTCTCTGACATACATCACATACTGCTACATACTCTGCAATATCCTTCTTCATTCCGGTCCACCAGAAAGTGTCTTTCAAATCCAAATACATCTTAGTATTTCCTGGGTGAATCGAATATGGCGAATCATGGGCCTCTTGCAGAATCAACTTCCTGATCTCCGGGTCATTAGGCACATAAACGCGGTCCTCAAACCATAAGGTATCGTGCTCATCCTCACGAAATCCCTTAGCTTTTCCTTTGCTCATCTTCTCCTTTATCTCGGCAATCTCCTTGTCAGTCTTCTGAGCTTCTCTGATCTTATCCATCAAAGTAGACTGAATCTCCAATGCTGCTACATAGCCTCTCGGAACTATCTCCAAACATAGCTCGTGAAGATCCTCGGCTAACTCCTTTGGTAACTCTCCGGTCATGAGTGTGTTGACATGGCTCTTGCGGCTCAACGCATCGGCTACTACGTTAGCCTTTCCGGGGTGATAATGCAATCTCATATCATAACCCTTGATGAGCTCCAACCATCTCCTTTGCCTGAGATTCAACTCCTTCTGCGTGAAGATGTACTTCAAACTCTTGTGATCCGTGTACATCTCATAATGGTTTCCGATGAGAAAATGTCTCCATGTCTTCAATGCATGAACTACGGCTGCTAACTCCAAATCATGTGTAGCATAATTCAACTCATGGGGTTTAAGTTGTCGTGAGGCATACAAAACAACTCTTCCCTCCTGCATAAGCACTGCTCCAAGCCCTCAATGAGAAGCGTTGCAATATACTTCATAATCCTTGTGCTGATCGGGCAGAATCAAAACTAGTGAGGTAACCAAACGTTTCTTCAATTCCTGGAAACTGGCCTCACATTCCTCAGTCCATTTGAACTTGGTGTCCTTCTTCAACAACTCCGTCATGGGTTTTGCAATCTTCGAGAAATTCTCAATGAACCTCTGGTAGTATCCTGCGAGTCCAAGAAAACTCCAGATTTCTCCAACTGACGTGGGGGCTTCCCAGTTTGTAATAGTGACAACTTTGGTGGGGTCTACTGCTATTCCTTCTCCGGATATAACATGTCCGAGGAATCCAACTTCCTTCAACCAAAACTCACATTTGCTGAACTTGGCATATAACTGATGTTCTCTGAGTTTCTCCAGTACCAAACGCAAATGCTCCTTATGCTCCTCTTCATTCTTTGAGTAGACCAAAATATCATCAATGAACACCACGACGAACTTATCCAGAAACTCCATAAACACCTTGTTCATCATGTTCATGAAATAGGCAGGTGCGTTAGTCAGACCAAATGACATAACGGTATACTCATACAGCCCGTACCTGGTGGTAAAAGCCGTCTTAGGTATATCCTGCTCTCAGATCTTCAACTGGTGGTATCCTGATCGCAGATCGATCTTGGAAAATACCTTAGCTCCTTGCAATCGGTCAAACAAGTCATTGATCATTGGCAGTGGGTACTTGTTCTTGATTGTCACTTCATTCAATCCTCGATAATCAACAACCATCCTTAATGATCCATCCTTCTTCTCCACTAGAAGCACTGGCGATCCCCAAGGTGAAGAACTTGGGCGAATATAGCCTTTATCCAATAGCTCCTTAATGTGCTTCTTAATTTCCTCCAAATCTTTTGTGGGCATCCTATACGGTCTCTTAGATATCGGCCCTGTGCCTGGCAAAAGCTCAATAAAAAACTCAATATCTCTAACCGGTGGCATGCCTGGCAACTCCTCTGGAAATACGTCAGGGAAATCCTTCACCACTAGTACTTCCTCCTGTACAACTCCTGATAAGGATTTTTTTTGAGTCCTCTTCGGCTCATGCCGTGATACATACTTAATCCTTCTTTCTTCTGGCGTGGTAAGCAAAACCGACTTACTGGCGCAATCTAAGTTTCCTCCATACATCGATAGCCAATCCATACCCAGAATCACATCCAAACCTTGTGATTCCAAAATGATTAAATCCGAGGGGAAAACATGCCTACCTATACTCAATGGCACTTGAAAACATCCTCGACTGGCCATATACTCCGCTCCTGGTGAGCTTACTAACATAGGTGTTCTAAGAACCTTGGTGGGCAGTTTGTACTTATCCACAAATTCCCTTGATATGTATGAATGCGATGCAGCAGTATCAAAAAGAACGATTGCAGTAAATGACTTAACCAAAAACTTACCTATTACTGCATCTGGCTGGGCTTCAACCTCCTCCACGTTAACGTGGTTCACCTGTCCCCTGTTGAATGGGTTCGGCTTCTTCCCAGAGCTTCCATTGCCATTTCCATTCTTAGCTTTAGGACATTCATTGGCTAATGTCCAGTCTTCTGACACTTGTAGCAAGTGACTCGGCTCAGATCCCTCTTAGCTGGCGTTGATGGGTTGGTACGGTTCTGTCCGTTGCTTCCTCCATTCCCATTACCATTCTTGCGGCCACTATGGTTGTGAGAGCTCCCTCCTCCATGGGTATGCTGAAAAGGTCCTCCCGAATTCGGGGTAAAGCGAGGCTTCTACTGAGCTCTAGAATTGTACTTCCCTTGTCCATACTTCCTCTTGCGGTTGTCAATCTGCTGCTGCTTCCCTTCAATCATGAGAGCTCTATCTACCAACTCCTGGTAGTTGTTGAAGGTTGCTACCATCAACTGCATGCTCAGCTCATCATTCAGTCCTTCCAGAAACTTCTCCTGCTTAGCTGCATCGGTAGCAACATCATCTGGGGCATAACGTGCTAGCTTGCTAAAGTTATCCACATACTGGCCAACTGTATGTCCTCCTTGGCGCAAGTTGCGAAACTCATGCTTCTTCATGGCCATAGCTCCTGCTGAAACATGGGCAGTACGGAAAGCCTGCTGGAAACTGATCCCATGTGACAGTGTCGATAGGATACGTGGCTGTGAAATTCTCCCACCATGATGCTGCGGGTCCATCAAGCTGATGTGCGGCAAAACGCACCTTCTCCGCATCTGTGCATCCTGCAGTGGTCAACTCCCTTCCCATCTTACGGAGCCAATCATCTGCAACTATCGGCTCGGTGCTACTGGAGAACACCGGCGGATTCAGCCTCAAGAAACGGGCTAAGTGATCAACAGGTGGTGGTGGTGGTGGTTGTTGTTGTTGTTGTTGTTGTTCCCCTGATTCTGATTCTGAACTAGCATCTGCATCAATGCATTCTGCTGCTGGATCAACTGAGTGAGCTCCGGTGGAAAAGCAAATCCATTGTCACGTCTCGGAGGCATCTGAGGGTTTAGAAAAGATGAGAATATAGAATAGAATGAGGTCTAGAGAGAAAACACTACCCATATGCACATGAGACAAAAGCAATCAATATCACTTCAATCAATTCAAACAAGGGCATACAACGGTCTAACTATCGTTACAAAAGTGCTCGGACTATACTATATACATGGGGGAATACTACTACTGTTATGGTGGTCGACTAGAAAAATTGATCGGTCGAAGACTCCATGATATCTGCTCCAGCTTCATCAACAAAGTCATCATCGCTATCGTCTGGGTCCGAGTCGGTGTCGTCGATGATGATGTAGTTCTCCGGGCAAGTGCAATCATCGTCTTCTCCTCCAGTCGCGGGAAATCCGATGAATACTTTTAGCTTCTTCTTAAGATCATCATTCTTCTCCATGAGTGTCGTCATTTCCTCCTCATATCCATCGCGTGTAGAATTGAGTTCTTCCTCCAACTCCGTGATCTTGGTCAATGCCTTCTTCAGATCTATCATGCTTGCGCGCATTTGGTTCTCCTGACGTCGAATGTGCTGGTTTAGCTCCTGGATGAAAGCTGCAATTAATCTATCCTTCCTGGTGTTGATCATCTCCCATTGCTCATCTCGGCACCCACAAATCTGGTAGATAGTATCCTTGAGATCCTTGTGGTAAACTTCTCCAATGCGTCCCATGGTAATGTGGGCTGCCATGCTCTTTCCTAGACTCCAGGTTGGTGCATCAAAGGAAAACTCTATGGGCTCAGTGACGGGCATGAACGTCCTTCCTGGAACTTGAACTTGAATCATCCAGCGCTCCTCTTCGGGTAAAGTGGCGATGTAGGTCCTGGTGAAGCTTGGTACTCCGATGTTCAGGTATCTAGTGACTTCCTTCAAGTGGCGTCCAAAGGGTGTATCTTCATTCGGTTGCGTGAACTTGTTCCTTGCATCCGCCATCCTAAAAGAGTAGAAAAGATGAGGAGTCAGAAATGATAAGAGAGTAGTGATCTAGGGCTTTAGCTTAGTGGCCGTGTCCTACAGTCAGCGTGTGCTCTGATACCATCTTGTAGCGACCAGACCTCAAACAGTCTGATCTCTGTGCATCAGTGTCATCCCTGGATCAGTAATGCTGACACGCACAATACTTGAAGGATTTATAACAGAGTAGCAATCACACACTTATTACATCGAATGTCTCAAAAGAGAGCTTATTACAATAAATATGGCTTAAGGCCATCTAATAACGATAACAGCGGAAGGCTTGGAAGATAAGCGAGTCCATCAACTCCAACGGCATCAGTGAGTATAAGACCACGACCTAAGGCACCTTACTCGTCGTCTGAAAAGTCTGCAACATGAACGTTGCAGCCCGAAAATGGGTCAGCACATGGAATATGCTGGCATGTAACACATAGAGAGTAATGAACAGAATAATGCTATACTACATGCATATATGGCTGGTGGAAAGCTCTATGGTTACAGTTTTGCATAAAGCCAATTTTTCCCTACAACAAAGGAATAAATTTTATTTAACTATCATGGTGGTTGTTAAACATTGAGAAGGTTCACCCAACTCAATCCCAATTAAGCATCATCATTAAACCCAACAAAATTAATTAAAGTAACATGATGAGATTCACATGATAATCCAAGTACTAGATACTCAAAACGTCCATAACCGGGGACACGGCTAACCATGATTAGTTTATACACTCTGCAGAGGTTTGCGCACTTTTCCCCGCAAGACTCGATCTCCTCCGTTGGATTCTCGCACTACATGGTGTTTGAGAAACGGATGACCGAGACATAGTCTTTCAGAAGTGTTTGCACCTTACGATGGGTAGACAGTTACACCTACTTTCCCCTACATCTGCTAGTCTACCACTGTAAGAGTTCACACGACTTAGTCAACTATGCTAGAGCCCATAGTAGCTTGCGGCTGCACACAGAAGCTTCTAGCATGAATAATCTCATGATCCCTTTGAGCCTGGGTGGCGGTCCATAAAGAAAAACAACAGGCAATCACTGGAATCCCAGGTGCCTCAATCCACCCAGATGTGTATTAAAGTTGCCACCTTAAGTAAACCATTAAATTAACAATCTCACATCTGTCATGGATACACTCACCCAATCCACGTCTACTAGCATAGCATAGCAATATAAGCAAACGTAGAAGTAACTCCCAAAGGTTTGAAAGTAAACAGGTAATAGGTACTACCTCAACTACTTCCCAAAACCCACATGTTAATCAGATCCTAATCATGCAATTGTTTGAGGATTGATCTAATGCAATAAAACTGGGTAGTAAAGAGGTATGATCAAAGTGTTACTTGCCTTGCTGATGATCCGTGAAACCTAGAGATTCGATGTAGCAAGCGGCGCACTCCGGGTACTCTATCGCAAACAAACAAGCATACAATAAGCACTCATCTAATGCAAAGGTAAACCACAATTAAGAGATCTAACCAGAAAGTTCAACTTAAGAACTCCGGTTTGCAAAAAGAATCAAATCAAACGAAGCAACAAAAATCAAATGGCGAAAGAAACAAGCTTCATTTTACTAATCTGGACCTAAGTCAAATTTTACTATAGCAAAACTTGTTTGAGTTGGTTAAATGGAAAGAGGGTTTCGAGACGAAACTCTAGGCATTTGAATCGCCTGATTCCGATATACGAGCGAAAAGTTATACTAAAACGAAAATCAGATCAGAAATCGCGATCAGGAATAATCGCGGAAAATCCGAGAAAAAGAAAAACGGACGAACAGGCTAACGAACGAACGTTCGCTATCTGCTGCTAAACGACGAACACCGTTCGTTAAAACGAACGTACGGACAAACGTCCGCTAAATAGACTAAACCGTAAAAAATAAACCGAACCGGATCTAAAAAGGATCTAGGGTTTCGAAAAAAACGAACGGTTTTATAAGAAAAGCCGGTGGCTACCTTCGGGATGCGTGACGGCGGCGACGGTGGCGGGGTGGCGGGCAACCTCTGGCGGCGGGGTCCGGCGGGCCGGCGGTGGTCGGCGGGGTCGGCGGAGGGGGGGTGGTTGCGGCGGCGGCGGCCGGTGGCTGCGGCGATGGCTGGTTAGGGTTAGGGTTTCGGCAACTCAGGCAGGCTGGGTTGAGGGGTTGCTACGGCGGCTTATAAAGCCCGGGGCGACGGGGAGTTAAGTCTGTTTAGCTTTTAAAAAAAATATAGTTTCACGCAGAAAAACAAATAAAAGAAATACTAAACAGACATCAAAAATCTCGAAATAAATTTTCCAAGACTTCTC
The DNA here is from genome assembly GCF_018294505.1 of Triticum aestivum. Lineage (NCBI taxonomy): Eukaryota > Viridiplantae > Streptophyta > Magnoliopsida > Poales > Poaceae > Triticum > Triticum aestivum. The sequence continues at coordinate 314,599,636 of NC_057813.1, read as the reverse complement.
AAATCAAGCCAAACAAGATGAACATTTATTTGGGGCCTAAATGCAATTTTGAAAAATGCGCATTTTTCCTAATTCAAATAAAATAGCGATAAAACTCCGAAATAAAATCTTATTTGATTTTATTATTAAATCCTCGTTATTTCTTTATTTTGGGAAAGTCATTTTATTCCCTCTCTCATATTTTTATAATAGAAATAATTGAAGATAAAACAATTAAAATCAAATGATCCTATTTTCAAAATTTGAGAAAACTCAAATATGAAAATAATGAAATCTCCAACTCTCTCCGTGGGTCCTTGAGTTGCATAGAATTTCTAGGATCAAGCCAAAATGCAATAAAATAAGATATGCAATGATGATCTAATGTATAACATTCCAAATTGAAAATTTGGGATGTTACATCAAGGTTGCTCAAGCAATCATCAAAAGAGGATCCATAAACGGAGAAATCATCCATGAATACCTCACAGATCTTTTCACAAAAGTTAGAGAATATATCCATCATGCATCTTTGAAAGGTAGCAGGTGCATTACATAAATCAAAAGGCATACGTCTATAAGCAAAGGTACTGAAAGGGCAAGTAAAAGTGGTCTTTTCTTGATCCTCCGCTGACACAGGTATTTGAGGGAAACCAGAGTAACCATCTAGAAAGCAGAAATGTGTATATTTGGATAGTCTTTCTAGCATTTGATCAATGAAAGGTTAAGGGTAATGATCTTTTTTAGTAGCTTTATTTAACTTGCGGAAATTAATTACCATCCTATAACATGTAATTATTCTTTGTGGGATCAATTCATCTTTATCATTAGGGACAACAGTAATACCTCCCTTCTTAGGGACACAATGGACAGGACTTACCCACTTACTATCACCAACGGGATAAATTATACATGCCTCAAGGAGCTTTAATATTTCCTTTCTTACAACTTCCTTAATCTTAGGATTTAACCATCGTTGGTGATCAATAACTGGTTTGGCATCTTCCTCCAATTTTATTTTGTGCTGGCATAGAGTGGGACTAATGCCCTTAAGATCATCAAGAGTCTATCCAACAGCAGTGCAGTGCTTCTTCAGAGTTTTCAATAATCTCTCCTCTTCCTGCTCTGAAATGTTAGCACTAATAATAATAGGATATATTTTCTTTTCATCAAGATAAGCATATTTAAGAGTATCAGGTAATGGTTTAAGCTCAAACACGGGATCACCTTTGGGTGGTGGAGGATCCCCTAAGATTTCAACAGGCAAATTGTGTTTCAAAATAGGTCCCTGTTTAAAGAATACTTCATCTATTTCCCTTCTTTCATTCGTAAACATATCATTTTCATGGTCTAGAAAATATTGTTCTAAAGGATCATTAGGAGGCACGGCAATAGAAGCAAGACCAATAATTTCATCCTTACTAGGCAATTCTTTATCATGGGGTTGTCTACGAAATTTAGCAAAATTAAACTCATGAGACATATCTCCCAAGCCAATAGTAACATCCTTTTCGCAATCTATCTTAGCATTAATAATGTTCAAGAAGGGTCTACCAAATATGATGGGACAAAAGTCATCTTGTGGGGAACCAAGAACAAGAAAATCAGCAGGATATTTAACTTTCCCACACAAGACTTCAACATCTCTAACAATCCCAATTGGTGAAATAGTATCTCTATTGGCGAGCTTAATTGTAACATCAGTTTCTTCTACCTCAGCAGGTGCAATATCATGCATAATTTCTTCATATAAGGAAAAAAGGTATTGCACTGGCACTAGCACCCATATCATATAAGCCATGATAACAATGATCTCCTATTTTAACAGAAATAACAGGCATGCCTACAACGGGTCTATGTTTCTTAGCATCGGGTCTAGCAATTCTAGCAGCTTGTTCATAGAAATAAATAACATGCACATCAATATTATCAGCCAAGAGATCTTTAACCATAGCAATACTAGGTTCAACTTTAATTTGCTCAGGAGTTGTATATGTTCTAGTATTACTCATACGACCCATAGTTGAAGCTTTAGCATGATCCTTTATCCTAATAGGGAAATGTGGTTTCTCAATATAAGTAGTAGGAACAATAGGATCATTATAAGTGATAGTCTTTTCTTCAACTGTAACAGGTGCAACTACGTTCACTTCAATGGGAGGATTATATTTAAACCACTTCTCCTTAGGGAGATCAACATGAGTAGCAAATGATTCACAGAAAGAAGCTACTATCTCAGAGTCAAGTCCATATTTAGTGCTAAATCCACGAAAAGCATCGGTATCCATAAAAGATTTAACACAATCAAACTTAGGTGTCATACCTGACTCCTTACCACCGGAATCCCAATCTTCAGAGTTGCATTTAATTCTTTCCAATAAATCCCATTTGAATTCAATAGTCTTCGTCTTAAAAGACCCAGCACAAGAAGTATCAAGCATGGAGCTATTGTTGAGAGAAAGCCGAGCATAAAAATTTTGAATAATCATTTCCCTTGAGAGCTCATGATTGGGGCATGAATATAACATTGACTTAAGCCTCCCCCAACCTTGAGCGATGCTTTCTCCTTCGCGAGGCCAAAAAGTATATATATAATTGCGATCACGATGAACAAGATGCATAGGATAAAACTTCTGGTGAAATTCCAATTTCAATCGTTTATAGTCCCAGGATCCCATATCATCACATAGCCTATACCATGTAAATGTGTCTCCCTTCAAAGATAGAGGGAAAACCTTCTTCTTAATAACATCATTGGGCATACCTGCAAGCTTAAATAATCCACAACTTCATCCACATAGATAAGGTGTAAATCGGGATGCAATGTTCCATCTCCTGCAAAGGGATTAGCTAGCAGTTTCTCTACCATACCCGAAGGAATTTCAAAGTAAACATTTTCAATAGGTTCAGTAGGTTGAGGAGCAACTCTTTGCTCTACTTGTCGGGGTGAAGATACCTCGAACAAGCCCCTCAAAGGATTAGTTTCCATAGTAACAAGTGACAGTAAATTTCAGCACACTATATAAATGTTTCCTTACCAAGTTCCACTTACCAAAGGCGCTTCACTCCCCGGCAACGGCGCCAGAAAAGAGTCTTGATGACCCACAAGTGTAGGGGATCTATCATAGTCCTTTCGATAAGTAAGAGTGTCGAACCCAACGAGGAGCAGAAGGAAATGACAATAGGTTTTCAATAAGGTATTCTCTGCAAGCACTGAAATTGTAGGTAACAGATAGTTTTGTGATAAGATAATTTGTAACGGGTAACAAGCAATGAAAGTAAATAAGGTGCAGCAAGGTGGCCCAATCCTTTTTGTAGCAATGGACAAGCCTGGACAAGTTCTTACAATGATAAAAGCGCTCCCGAGGACACATGGGAATTATCGTTAAGCTAGTTTTCATCATGCTCATATGATTCGTGTTTGTTACTTTGGTAATTTGATATGTGGGTGGACCGGTGCTTGGGTGCTACCCTTTTTTGGACAAGCATCCCACTTATGATTAACCCATATTGCAAGCATCCGCAACTACCAAAGAAGTATTAAGGTAAACCTAACCACAGCATGAAACATATGGATCCAAATCAGCCCCTTACGAAGCAACTTATAAACTAGAGCTTAAGCTTATGTCACTCTAGCAACCCATCATCTACTTATTACTTCCCAATGCCTTCCTCTAGTCCCAAATAATGGTGAAGTGTCATGTAGTCAATGTTCACATAACACCACTAGAGGAGAGACAACATACATCTCATCAAAATATCGAACGAATACCAAATTCACATGACTACTAATAGCAAGACTTCACCCATGTCCTCAGGAACAAACATAACTACTCACAAAGCATATTCATGTTCATAATCAGAGGTGTATTAATATGCATTAAGGATCTGAACATATTATGTTCCACCAAATAAACCAACTAGCATCAACTACAATGAGTAATCAACACTACTAGCAACCCACAGGTACCAATCTGAGGTTTTGGTACGAAAATTTGATACAAGAGATGAACTAGGGTTTGAGAGGAGATGGTGCTGGTGAAGATATTGATGGAGATTGACCCCCTCCTGATGAGAGGATCGTTGGTGATGACGATGGTGATGATTTCCCCCTCCCAGAGGGAAGTTTCCCCGGTAGAACAGCTCCGCCGGAGCACTAGATTGGTTCTGCCAAGGTTCCGCCTCGTGGCGGCGAAGTTTCGTCCCATAAGCTTGCTTATTATTTTTTCTAGGGTAAAAGACTTCATATAGCAGAAGATGGGCACCGGAGGGCTGCCAGGTGGCCCACGAGGCAGGGGGCGCGCCCACCACCCTCGCGGGTGGTGGGTGGCCCCCCTCAGGTATTTCTTTTGCTGAATATTTTTTATTAATTCCAAAAATGACTTTCATGGAGTTTCAGGACTTTTGGAGCTATGCAGAATAGGTCTCCAATATTTGCTCCTTTTCCAGCCCAGAATCCCAGCTGTCGGCATTCTCCCTCTTCATGTAAACCTTGTAAAATAAGAGAGAATAGCCATAAGTATTGTGACATAACGTGTAATAACAGCCCATAATGAAATAAATATCGATATAAAAGCATGATGCAAAATGGACATATCAAACACTTGTATGCAAAGTGAGAGCTATGGTCTTCTGAAGTAAGCCAAGGGAAAATTCGATGTGCAGGATTTGTGCATCTCTTCAATGCAAACGGTTCGAATTGAATAAGGTATGCAAGGCGAGACTTCGGTGCTAAGCCAAGAGAAAATTTGGCAAGCAGGATTTCTACCTCCCTTCAACGCAAACGATTTTTTCGGATGACCCATGTGCAACCACGTACAGACAATTTGGTAAGATTTGCATCTGTCATATTGGGTATATTGCCATTTGTCAAACTGGAAAGATTGACATTTCTTGATCTAGTAACATTGCCATTTGTCAATCCTTGTAACACTGCGATTTGTCAAAATATGCAGCTAAAAATCACTCGCACTATCTAATTTTTGCAACTAAAATTCAGTAATTAATCATAGATTTCATCCATAGATTAAGCAGTCGTGCTTAGTTTATATAAACAGATCAACTTTACAGTAGAACCGACCAAACTTTTCCCCAATTGTTGCCAACCACGTATTGAAATAGCTAGTTCAACTATAGATACTAGCTAATTTTAAGTACGTTGTACAGTTTCACCACATCTATAGTTAGATGAACTGAATGAAATAGCCCCTAAATACTACTATGGAGGGGCTTTGTACTACTTCTGGCAGCCCCTCCTCTGCCGAGCGCGCTCAGTAAGAGGAAGAGGAGGAGGCTACCGACGAACTGGACAACTACAATACGGTGCCTGCCGCTGGTGCACGTTTAGCGACGCTCACCTCGAACGCCCACTACCGCTCCAGACGACCCCTCTCGAAGCGGTGGTTCTCCTCATAGATCTCCTGATTCCTCGCCTGCGCGCCGGTGTGTGCCGCGGCCATGGCAGCGGTAAGGTTCTTTGCGTGCTCGACGAGGCGCTCCTCCTCCTCCAGTAGGAACTCGATGTAGCACGCAAGCTCACTGCCGCACGTGCAGGCCTCCACCTCTGCCTCCCTCCTGCGGGCGGTGGTGGTGGAGCGGGTGATGATCCCGGAGGTCTTCGGTGGGCTAGCGGCCACGGCAGACGACGATGGGGTGCCGCCCATGACCACCACCTCCCGCCTTCGGGCCGCGGTGGCGGAGTGAGTGATGACCACATTGTCCGGCAGTGGGGTGATGGCCACGGCGGCAGAGCGGGTGATGGCCCTGGCTTTCGACGGAGGTGTGGAGGCAACGGCGGCCGGCAACAGTTGTTGACGGGCACCGGCGGCCGAGCGTGTGTTGCATGTTCCGTGCACACCCAACTAGGATGCCGCGTGCACTATACTACGTCAGGGACTGCGCTGCCACCGCGGTGTAGCCTCCCGGTTGGAACTGTGCTCTGATGACGGCGGGGTGGCTAAGTGACGATGATGGTCCGGTGCCATTGCCGATTTTGGGAGAAGCAGACGAGATAAGCTATAGGGAGGGAGGGGAAAATGTGACACAGGACTCGCCGGCCGTGAGGGTTTTTATAGTAGGCTCATAAGCATTGGGATTTGGGGGATTTCACCGAGTCAGGCAGGGAGCTTGCGCGGGAACCTGCGCGGTTGCGCAGGAACGGGCTTAGCACCGTTTGGCCAAAAGAACGCCCCCGTGCGTTGCTCAAGCTTGCGCTCGAACGTCTGTGGCGGCGGGCTCACAAGACGTGTGAGAGAAGGACGAAAGGACACGTACACATGATGAGATGAACACTGACCACACTAGGGAACCTGTCGGTGATGAATTCATCAATCGCAAACAGTTGTACACTAGCAAGCGTTTGCCCACAACACACACAGCTTATTCCATCACAAACAGGTCGGGTGGATCAACTATATGCCACGTATACACATTTTCAAAAAGTAATGCGGTAGACCTTCTTTAACATATGTTAAAAAATAAATTAAAAATGAAAAACAAGGACCTCAAGGTTAAATTAGCTGAGGGAACAGGGCATTTCGGTCATTTCGATGACTGAAATGACCCATCCTATCAGATAATTTAACATCAACACAACTTCCCATCCAGTCACCCATCCCATGGCTGCTCCAGCCTGAGCACACTTAACTTGAGAGTTCTCTTAGATGAGCTACTGGTGGAACAGCTAGTCCTTGCTGATGTAGGATGCCTCTTCGCATCCTTATGGCGTATCCGGATGACCGCCCATCCCCCAATGGCCAATACATGTTGTGTAGACAGAACATATCACATACGTCTTATTAGAAGCAATCATCTGTGTTATTATCGGTCTTCGCACACATTTATGATTATAGACCTGTTTGCCGCGTATCACATACATCTTGTTATATTGAACCGTTTATGTTCGCTTGTCTCAACACAAACAGTTCATCCAAGTGAACCGCATGTTGTATATCGCACACACCTGGTTCTGGCTGGCCGTTTCTTTTGTGTTGCCTAATCACAAACAGTTCACCCTAGTGAACCGTATGTTGTGTATCGCACATGCCTTCATCTGGCTGCCCGTTTTGTTTGTTACTCCTCATCGCAAACAGTTAATTGAACTGAACCGTATGCCCTGCATCGCACAAACAACTAAAATCTGAACCGTGTTTAATGCATCCGTCATCGCAAACATTTTGGACATTTTTTACGGTTCTCTGATACCACCGTTTGCGATTATTGCATTGCACACAGTTTCTCGAAGGGTCTCTGATCGTAGTGTCGCGTTAGTAGCATCCTGCACTACTGAAAACCAAGATGGTGATGCCCTTTGACAAGGGCAACAATGACATGACATACAAGCCCTTGAAGCCCAATGTGCTCTAAATGAAGCAACCCAAGCCATCCGCTCACGCAACTGGGAACAAGACGAGGCTATCTGACGAGAGCGACAAGAAGAAGACACGGGCCTCGAGGAGCGCCAAGAAATGAGGAACGGTACGAGAATCCCACGCCCTCAACAAGCGGTCGACGACCCTCCTACATGGCAAGAGCGCCATCACCATCGCCCCCAACACAATAAAGAGCAACGCTACGGCGAGCTAAAGTTCACCATCCCTAACTTCTCCGGAAGCAATGATCCCGAAGACTACCTTTCTTGGGCATTGAAGGTCGACAAGATCTTTCGTTTACACAACTATGAAGAAGAAAAGAAGATTGCCATGGCATCACTTGAGTTCCAAGACTATGTCCTCATTTTGTGGGAGCAAGTCACTGAGCGGCAAGAAGCAAAAGGTGACCCACCCATCACAACATGGAATCAAATGGAGGATGTCATGCAAGCACGCTTTGTACCCACGTACTATAGTTGTGACCTATTCAAGAAATTACAACTCCTGAAGCAAGGCACCAAGTCTATTGAAGAGTATTACAAGGAAATGGAGATTGCCATGATCCGAGCCAATCTCACAGAAGATGAGGAACAAAACATGGCACAATTCTTGAATGGACTCAACCACCCTATCAAGAATAATGCGGATTTCCAATCGTACTCGACCCACCTCGAGCTAGTGTACCAAGCTACCAAGGTGGAGCGACATGTGCAAGATTATTACAAGTACGCCAAGTACTCTTCCAAGACCTACTATTCATACAATCAAGCTTCAATGACTATGACGCCTTCCACCTTGACGAAAGCTACACCAAGCAATGGCGACAAGTCAAGTTACAAGAAAACTTCGGCATCTTCAAGTCGTCCTCCTACTATAAACAACTTCAAGCTGAGAGCTTCATCATCAACTACTCCACCGGATGCGACCGTCAAGACAAGTTCCATCAAATGCATCACATGTCAAGGCCGAGGCCGCAAGACATTTGAGTGCCCCACCCAGCCGACCATGATCGCCAACAACGACGGCACATATGACTCCATGAGTGAGGAAGAAATGGAATCACTTGAGCACGTGGCCATGCACCGATGCGTGAGTGAAGAGGAACATGACCAGGTATTTTGTGACAATGATCCGAGCCCCGCTCTTCTTGTCTCCAAGGTCTTGACACTTCAACACCAACAAGACGAAGACTAATGATGCCACATCTTCCACACCAAAGTGGGCATCAATGTATGTTTCATTAAGGTCATCATCAACGAAGGAAGTTGCCACAATTTAGCAAGTGAAGAGCTACGTTCCAAGCTACAATTGGTCAAGATGAAGCATCCTCGTTCCTACAAGGTCCAATGGCTTAGCGACTCCGACACCATTCAAGTGGAGCACACCGTTCAAGTCCCCTTCAAGATTGGAGCATACAAAGACGCCTTGGAGTGTGATGTGGTTCCCATGTCCATTTTCTAGATCCTACTTGGACGACCTTGGCAATTCGGCTGCGCCGTCATCCACGATGGGTGAACCAATAACTATAGCTTCAAGATGAAGGGGAAGGAGTATGTGCTACGACCAATATCGCCAAGTAAGGTGATCATCCACAAGCAAGCATTCACTCATCATGGAGAGAATAGTGAGAGAATGAGCCGCCAAAAAGAGAGTGAGCACCACAAGCCAAAAATGAGTGCCTCCATGATGAGCGACAAGAAAAACTTAGTGCTTTTAGCTACCAAACAAGACATGAGAGAAGTGTGTGAGAACCCATCGAGTGTTATACACTATGTCCTAGTGTGCAAAGACGAAGCAGTAAGAACTAACACCTCTCACCATCTACCTCTTGTATTGTCTAATCTATTGCGGGAGTTTGCAGATGTATTCCCCGATGAGCTACCTCTGAGACTACCTCCACTATGAGGCATCGAGCACCGCGTCGATCTCATTCTCGGCGCACCTTTACCGAACAAGGCTCCATGTCGCGTCAACCCCGAAGAAACCAAGGAAATTCAAAGGCAAGTACAACACCTCATTGACAATGGGCATGTATGTGAAAGCTTAAATCATTGTGTCATTCTAGTTATTCTTGTGCCTAAGATATGGTAGTTTTCGGATGTGTTCTGGTTGACGTCCCATAAAAATGATATCACTATTTGCTATAGGCATCCCATTCCATGCCTTGACGATATGCTAGATAGGCTTAGCGGAGCCACAATTTTCTCTAAAATTGATCTTAAGAGTGGCTATTAGCAAATTTGCATCCAAGAGGGTGATGAATGGAAAACTGCTTTCAAAACCAATTTTGGCTTGTATGAGTGGTTAGTGATGCCTATGGGCTTATCCAGAGCACCTAGCACTTTTACGCATGTGATGCATTATGTCCTTCGCAAATACATCGGCATATTTGTTGTGGTCTACTTTCATGATATACTCATGTTTAGTGAATCTCTAGAAGATCATGTCACCCATCTTAGAGCCATTTTGCAAACTCTTAGAAACAAGCGACTTTATGCTAATATGGACAAATGCGCATTTGATATTGACAAGCTTGTTTTCTTGGGATTTGTTTTCTCTTCTAACATGAAGCTAAAATTGATGCTATTAGAACTTTGACACAACCAACCAACTTGCAACAAGTGTGTAGCTTCCTTGGTCTAGCCGGTTTCTATCGTCGATTCGTTAAGGACTTTATCACTATTTCATCACCATTACATGCTTTGACCAAAAAAATGCACCATTTATGTGGGGACCCTCTCAAGCTACCGCAATTGAGGAGCTTAAGAACTTGCTTACACATGCACCATTGCTTGTATTACCCAATTTCGATAAAACTTTTGAAGTGCATTGCGATGCTAGTGGTAACGGCATATGTGGTGTGTTGATGCAAGAGAAGCGCCCAATCGCTTACTTTAGTGAGAAACTTTCCAGACCGCAACTTAACTACCCCATCTATGACAAAGAGTTGTATCCTTTAGTGAGAGTCTTGCATGTTTGGGAGCATTACATCCGTCCTCATGAATTAGTTCTTCATACGAATCATGAAATGCTTAAATATCTTGAGGGTCGAATGAAATTGAATAAGCGACATGCCAAATGGAGTGAGTTCATTGAGTATTTTCCTTATGTGATCAAGTACATCAAAGTTAAGGAAAATGTTGTGGAGGACGCCCTTTCCCGCAAATGCATGCTTGTAACTCAACTTGAATTGAATATAATTGGATTTGAGCACATCAAAGACTTGTATGCGCATGGTCCTACTTTTGCTATTCCTTATGCCAAATGCTTGACGCATACATCTTGGGGGAGATATTATATCAAGGATGATTATCTAATGAGAGCTAACAAGATTTGTATATCCGATTCTTCTCTTCGTTTGTTACTTTTGCAACAGGCTCATGGAGGAGGACTTATGCGACACTTTGGATGTGACAAGACATTCACAACGCTCTCCAAGAATTACTTTTGGCCCAATATGGTTCATGACGTCTCCCGCTACACCAACTGATGCTCTACATGTCGCAAAGCTAAGCCTAAAGCTCAATCCCATGGTCTCTATATGCCACTTCCTATTTCATATCACCCCTGGGAAGATATTAGTATGGATCTTGTTCTTGGTTTGCCACGTACTCAAACTAGAAAAAGATTCGGTATTCATTGTTGTGGACCGGTTATTTAAGATGGCACACTTTATTCCATGCAACAAGATAGACAATGCTTCACATGTTGCCAATCTCTTTTGTAGGGAAATACTACATCTACATCGAGTGCCAAAGGACTATTGTCTCAGACTGTGGCGTCAAGTTTCTTAGCTACTTTTGGAAGATGCTTTGCACCAAGCTCAAAATCAAGTTCTTATTCTCTTCGGCATACCATCCACAAACCGACAGCCAAACGAAGGTCACGAACCGGATGCTATCTACTCTCCTCCACGCGTTGATCAAGAAGAACATCAAGGAGTGGGAGGAATGTTAACCCATCGCCGAGTAAGCCTACAATCGAGCACGACATTCGACTACCAGCAAGTCCCCCTTCGAGGTTGTCTATGGTTTCAATCCTTTGCCCCCATTGGACATTCTACCGCTACCTCTACAAAAGCGCATCAACATGGACGCGAGCGCATGGGCGAGCTATCTCAATAAGGTGCATGAAGATACAAGACAAGCAATAGAGCGCCAAGTACACCGCCTCACGACCCAGCTCAACATCAACAAGCAACCCATGATATTCAACATTAGAGATCTTGTGTGGATACACCTTAGCAAGGAATGCTTCCACAACGAATGCAAGTCCAAGCTACTACCTCGAGCTGATGGACCCTTCAAGGTGATCGCATGCTACAACAACAATGCTTACAAGATCGACATTCCCCGTGACAAGTACAACGCGAGCGATATCTTCAACGTCGAGGATATCCCTCCCTACCATGGTGATGGCGTTCTTGATCTAAGGTCGGATCTTTCCCAAGGGGGGAGATGATGCGGAGCATCCCAAGGTCATCCCCATGGACCTACCGTCGTCTCACCGAGTATCAAGAGGACCCATGACACGTGCACGTGCAACAGCTCTCGAGACTGAGGTGACATCTCTCCTATCGCAATTCCTCTTTGAAACACGTGAGACGTGGCTACTACCTCAAGCAGAGACACTTTGCATACTCAGGTACCAAGGGACTAGCCATGGAGAAGCTAAGGAGCAAGCCTGATCGAGGGAGGAAAGCAAACGCGAAGACGGAGAAGGAAAAGGGCAAGACAGGAGCTGCCCGGACGATACAGACCGGCGTCCGGATGATCCGGCCTCAACCCGAACGATCTGGACCCCGGCCTGGACGATCCCACTAATATGCCCAAAGACACCCCCAAGCCACCTCGCTGAAGCCAGATCATCCGGACCCCAACCCGGATCATCCGGATGGACCCGAACATCCGGACCAGGACCCAGACAACCGGAGCCTCCGTAGCTCTACGATGCACCCGAACAATCTGGACGGTCGCCCGGATCATCCAGACTCCCGAAGCCCAGATCATCCGAACCACCATCCGGATCATCCTGACCCTGCATGTGTGCATGACTCGGGTCGAGACCCATGTACCCCTTCGCCCCCTAGTCTATTTATACTCCTTGCCCACGTTTTACGGTTAGCATTATGATAGCTCATTTTGGAGATAGAGCCTTGCTCATCTACTTGTACCACTATTCCATTGGAGACCAAGGCCTCCTAGGAGAAGATCCCCTAAGTGGATCCAAGACCCCCTTGTGGGAAGATCCCTAGTGGATTCAAGACCTCTTTCCTCACGGATTGGGATGAACTAACTATTGTGTATCCTCCTTTGTTGGATTTGGACCTTTGTCACCCCTTTGTGTATGTGGATTTAGCATATGTGTGATCGTATCTCGTTGATTTGAGTGTTTCCCCTCTCTTGTGTTCATCGTGTTCATCGTGTTCTTCAAGAATTCCGCTCCAAATTGTGAAAGATCGGCTATTACGGTTCCACCCTACATCACTTGGGCATCCCCAAGCTTAGGGATTGCCGCTCCTTATTCATTTGTCCGTCGTAAACTCACCCAAAACTTGAAAACTTCAGCACACAAAACTCAACAAAACCTCGTGAGATCCATTAGTATAATTGGTAACCAAAAACTTAGATACTGTTGTAAACCAATTCATAATTATTATTTCATAATACCTATTGTATTCTAACTTCTCCATGACATATACCCCTCGATATAATCCATAGCATCATTAAAATAAACACACTAAGCAATAGAAAAAATAAAATCTGTCTAAAATAGAACATTCTGTAATGATCTGAATAAAAACTATACTTATGTAACTCAAAACATTCTGAAAAATTAGAACAACATAAACAATTTGTATCTTAATATTGTTTAATTTTTTCATAATTTTATCACGTCCCAGTAAAAAGTGTAAATTACAGCACTGGGCGCAAAAGTTTTTGTTTTTGCACAGAATCAATTCAACTATCATTCAAATCATCCCAAAGGCTTTACTTGGGGAAATTACTAATTAAATATAAAAACACAATCTTTACAATAGAAATAATCATGTCATCACACCAAAACAAAAGATGGATAACTATTGGGTTATCTCCCAACAATCTCTTTCCTTATAGCCATTAAGATAGGCTTGGGATATTAATGATGCTCACATAAAGGACAAGAATTGAAGCACGAAGAGAGCATCATATAGCATGTAATTAACACATTTAAGTCTAACCTTCTTCCTATGCATAGGCATTCTGTAGCAAAACAAATTATCAAGACAAGCAATAGCTAGCACATGCAAATAGGAAGAATGAAGCACTAATAATTTCAACACAAAGAGAGGTAATTTAGTGACATGAAGATTTTTATAATCATATTTTCCTCTCTCCAAATGGTTACATGTAGGATCATATTCAAATTCAACAATATATCTATCACATAACATATTATCTACATGATCCACATACATGCAAAGTTTATACTCTTCCAAATAGTGGGATTAACATCAATTAATGTCTTGACCTCTCCAAACTCACTTTTATCAAAAAAAATCATAAGATTGATCATTCTCCAAAGTGGTGAAATCATTATTACCTAATGTTGACTCTCTTCCAAACCCACTTTTAATGGTATTGAAATTTTATCATCAATAATAGATTCATTATGAGGCTCAGAATTGTCAAGATCAAAATAAACATCATGATTATCACCTCAATCATGATCATTAGCACAATGATATTCATAGGATTTATACTAACAACATTACAATCATGCTTTTCATTCGTATCCCAACAAAATTTTCTTTTATCACTTCTTCATTGTTAGCTATTGGTTTACCATATGCAGCAAATTTGAAAAGATTAGCAAGTGAATGAGGATCTATATATCTTCCTTTTTTGTGTGTCAATGATAAGCATAGCATAACTAGCCAAATAAAAAGTAGAACAAGTAAATGATAGCGTGTGTGAAGGAACTGTGAGTTGTTTGATAAATCTCCCCGGCAACGGCACAAGAAATTCTTTCTACTGCTTGTGAGTTGTGTTGGGTTTTTCCCTAAAGAGGAAGAGTGAAGCAATATAGTAGCGGATAGTATTTCCCTCAATAGAGAACCAGGGTTATTGAACCAGTAGGAGATCCACACAAACAATTGTCGATAGTACCTACACACACAAGAGCGAATACTTGCACCCAACCCGAGCAAGAGGGTTGTCAATCCCCTTGTACTCGTTAATTGCAAGGATCAAATCTGATAGTAGGTGATAGATAAATTGCAAAGTAAAATAAAAGTAAATAAATTGCAGTAAGGTATTTTTGGTTTTAGTAATATGATTAAAATATACCCCGGGGCATAGTTTTCACTCGAGGCATCTCTCTCATAAAAATAGCATACGGTGGGTAAAAAAATTACTGTTGGGCAATTGATAGAAAACCGCATAGTTATGACGTTATTCATGGCATGATCATGTACATAGGCATTACGTTTGTGACAAGTAGACCGACTCCTTCCTGCATCTACTACTATTACTCCACTTCGAGAGTGCTTCTATACTTGCCTCTCTACGTATTAAGTTCATGACAAACAGAGTAATGCATGAAGTATGATGACATAATGTAGATAGAATAAAACCAAGCAATATGATTACACCCTGTCATTTTCTCCTTAGTAGCAACAATACAAATACGTGCCTCGCTACCCTTTCTGTCATGGGGTGAGGACACCACGAGATTAAACCTACTACTATGCACCACTTCCACTGAAGATCTACTCATCAACTTGGCCAAAGACAACTCATACATCGGAAAGAATTGCATAGATATAACAATCACACATAATAAAGTTCAGAAAATACTCAATTACTTTCAATGAATAATGTAATCATAAACCCACAATTCATCGGATCCCAACAAACGCACCGCAAAAGAAGATTACATCGAATAGAACTCTAAGAAGAACATTGTATTGAAGATCAGTGAGAGAGAGAGAGAGCCATCTAGCTAATCACTATGGACCCATTGGTCCTGTGGGAACTACTCACACATCATCAGAGGTGTGTCAAGGTTGATGTTGAAGCCCTCTGTGATTGATTCCCCCATCGAAAGAGTACTGGTGAAAGCCTCCAGATGGGATCGCGGTAGAACAGAGACTTGTGGCGAAGAAAAAATGTTTTGGTGGTGCCTCTAGGAGTTTTCCAATATTAGAGAACTTATAGCGTTGGAATTAGGTCAGACGGAGCCACGAGGAGCCAACAAGACATTAGGGCATGCCCCCCCCAAGGCGCACCATGTTACCTTCCCGTCTCCTTGTAGGTCTTCTGATCCTCCCCCAAAGCTTCTAGGGTCTCTTATGTCCAGAAAAAATTGTCAAAAAGTTTCATCGTGTTTGGACTCCGTTTGGTATAGGTTTTCTGTAAAACCAAAAATAACCAGAAAACAGCAACTAGCACTAGGCACTAGGTAATAGGTTAGTCCCCAAAAATGATATAAAATTGCATATAAAGTATATAAAATTGATAATATAATAGCATGAAACAATCAAAAATTACTGATGCGTTGGAGACATATCAGCCCCCCTCGGGATGCACCGTGTGAGCTTGTGGCCCACTCATAGATCTTCTGGCCTCCCACTGAAGCTTCTAGGGTCTCTTCTGGTCCAGAAAAATCACTGTAAAGTTTCATCGTGTTTGGACTCCATTTGGTATGGTTTTTTCTGCCAAACTAAGAAATGGACAAAAAATAGGAACTGGAACTACGCACTAAGTTAATAGGTTGGTTCCCAAAAATGATATAAAATGGCATATAAAGCATACAAGATTGATAATATAATAGCATGAAATAGTCAAAAATTATAGATATGTTGGAGACGTATCTGAAACATCTCAGAAAGAAGTCACAGTTCGGCTTCATGATCCACATTGTAAAGTACATCGATGCCGCACGGTGCACACCAAGGAGGGTATTGAATATAGATTCCTCGTCCAACAGAATGCTGCCACGCCCAGGGATGCACTACTGGAATCAGGATATTTGCCGTCAGCTAGCTCTTTGCCTCATCTAGCTAATGGTAAAGAAGGTCTTTGCAATGATGTTAAATAAAAATGACGACAAAGATATTGTTTGCCGTCAGTTGTCTCTTTGTCGTCCGCTAGCTGACGGCATAGATGCATTGCCATCAGCGAGTAGACAGCAAAGAGGGAGGGTGGCCCACTAGCAACAGCCACCTAACGGCCACTTTCTTTGTCGTCCGCTAGCAGACGGCAAAGAAAGTGCACAAACTAACGTATGTTAGCTAGGCTCTTTGTCGTCTGCTAGCAGACGGCAAAGAACCGTGCCCTAACTAAAAACCAAACATGCCCGTGCCCGACCCCTCTCTCTCTATCCCCTCTCTCCGCCCCGTTCCCGAGCCGCCGCCGCCGCCCCGCGCCACCCTCGTCGTTGGCCGCCCCGCCCCTGTGCCGCCACTGCCCCGCGCCACCCACATCGCCGCGCCGCCCCGGCGACCCCCTCTCCGCCCCCGCGCCAACCCTGTCGTCGCCCCGGTGACCCCCTCCTCCGCCCCGTGCCACCCCGACCTCGACCTCGACCGCTCTTCTCCCTCAAGTAAGTGTGCCATGGCAGAAGTACTTATCTCTTATTTCTGTTGCTGATTGAAGCCATGGCAGAAGTTATGTGCTGTTAATTTAAAGGAATCACTGGGAACAGAACAAGAAACATATAGGTTAAGGGTTGAGAGGAAATTAAGAGATCAATACTTGGAGATTAGTATTGTTGTGTGTTGTTTTAATAGGGGTCCAATTTGACACGGTAAAAAAACAGTTATATATGATTTTATTTCATTAGCAGCTTGATTGTTAGGTTAATCTTGTTGATATATTATTTAGTCATGCATTAGATGAGTCATGCGTGTAAGAGTTCTGTTTACTTATGTAGTTGAGTCAGCTAGCCGAAGCTGCGGCAGTGTGTGCACATGTAGAGATGTGATCACTTATGTAGATGCAAGTTCATGGCTGGTTTAAGTAGAAATAAGTGCACGTAGTCAGCTTAGTTAGTGGAGTTAGGCACACATGAGTTTGTTAGCAGCTTGGCTGGGTCGTAGGCAGTTGAGAGAATGTTGTGTAATAGCTGGTCATGGGAGTGCATGTAGGCAGTGGGTTAGTGGGCAAGTGTGTTGTCCAGATTTTGTGGCATGAGGTGCCCACATCCTTTGTATAAATATTGCACAGAGTTAACAAAGTTAGAGGCCAAGAGGGCTAAGGAAAACATGTAGCATGTGTGTTCACCAAGGAGAAGAGCCTATGGCAAAGCATTTGTGCTCCTTCTTGGTCCATGCATGTGTGTAGAGTTTCATGTGTGTGTGTATGTGTGTGTGTGTGTTCTTGTGTTCTGTGAGAGAAACCACAAGAGAGAAGGTTGAGTTGTGAGAGGTAGAAGAGGAGCGGCGCTGCGAGGATGCGGCGCCAACATTTATTGGTCTGGGACATCTAGATCTCAAGCCAATACAATCCATCATTACCATGTGAGAGCTTTGCCTTCAGCAGCTAACCATGCGATAGCAACTTAGCAAGTGTGCTCATAGAGCAATGCACCCAATGTCTCCACTAGCAGTTAATTAACTTGTGCCCATCTCGAGACCAAGATTAAGATATCACTGGCACTTGTAGCAAGAAATAGTTACTTATTGATGCAAATATCGTTGTTTTCGTATCCAATGGTTTTTGGGTTCCAGGAAATTATTTACGTTCTAGGAAATCAGTCAAAGCATCTCTAGTAGCAAAATTTCCACTAACTAACTGCCAAAAGTAGAGTGCCAACACTAGTGCTTGTTATTCTCTCTTCAAACTTGTTTCTCAGTTTTGTAACACATATCTGAGCAATAGCATCCCTTGCATATTACAGTTAAATTAAAACCAAATGTTACTCTAAGTAACCTCCTTCTCTTCAGGTACGACGGCGACGCCATGCTCACCGTGAAGGTGTTCAACACGACTATGTGTCGCATGCGCTACCAGGACGACGGTGATGCTAGTATGTTCTGCCTCTTCTTCCTCTACATTTGGCTTTGTCTCACATCGATTATTAATGGTCATTGTTGCATTTGGTCAGGCAATGGGAGTAGCAGCAGCAGCAGTGACTCTGGCTATAGCCAAAGCAGCAGCGACTCTGGCTACAGCAAAAGCAGTAGTGAGAATGATCCAGAATGGAGCGGGGAAGAAGAGGAGCGGAGTGGGGATGAGGAGGTGCAGCCTATTATGTCTGACGATGACCTCGCGATGGTGGTGGCTGACGAGGGCCAAGCGATGGTGTTGGCTGACGATGGGCAAGCGATGGTGGTGGCTGATGATGGGCAAGAGATGGTGGTGGCTGACGATGACCTAGCGATGGTGCTGCCTGAAGATGGCCTCATGATGGTGGTGGTTCCTGACAATGGCCTCGCGATCCCACAGCTGGGCAACATGACCATGCCAATTGTGGTAGAAGACTACATCCCACTACCTCGCCGCTCTAAGTGCATCAGGATGATGAAGGAGAAGAAGGAGAAGTGAAGTATGTCAGGTATGTCAGATCTCCAAAATGATCTATACTTAGCTTTGTTTCATCCATAATGACCTAAGTTAGCTCTAATATGCTTAGTTACCTAGGTTTGCTCAATAATTACATATAATTAGCTCTAATGTGATTAGTTACCTAGGTTTGAAATGGCATAACAATCTTGGTAACCTCATATGTCATATAGTTAGCTTATTTTCCTCAAAAATGACATAATAAGCCTAATTAGCTCCAAAATGATCAATTTTACCTAAGTTAGCTCCAAAATGACCTCGGTAGGCTCTAAGTTAGCTCTAAAATGCTAAATTAGCTCTAATATGCTAACTTACCTGGGTTAGCTCAAGAAAGACCTATACTTACCTTACTTATGTCAAAAATGGCATAATATGCTTAGTTAACTCATAATATGCTAGGTTAGCTCCAAAATGACCAATTTTACCTAGGTTAGCTCCAATATGATCCATTTTACCAGGGTAGCTCCAAAATGACCAAGTTTACCTAGGTTAGCTCCAATGTGATCTATTTTATCTAGGTTAGCTCCAAAATTACCTATTTACCTAGCTTAGCTCTAAAATGACCTACACACTTAGCATTTTTACCTAGCTTAGCTAAAAATGGCATTTTTACCTACCTTAGTTAGAAGAAGAAGAAGAAGATAAATAAGATGAGAGGAGAAAAACAAAGAGAAGCTAAATTCTTCTTCTTCTTTTTCTTCTTCCTTCTCTTCTTTTTCTTCTAGCTAGTCTTCTTCTTCTTCTAAATTTCATTTTTCCCAATTTGCAGATTTGCTTTAGATGAGGGAGCTTGCATTGATGGAGTGTACTCTTCTCCTTGTGCTTCCTTTTTTTTATGGAAAGTTGTTGGAAACTTCTTTTGGATATGTATGTATATATGGATATGTTGTTGGAAACTTGTTTGCGAAATGTATGTATATATAGATATGTTGTTGGAAACTTCTTGTTGGAAATCATTGTATGTTGGATATGTTGTTGGAAACTTGTATGTTTCTTATGTTGTTGGAAACTTATTGTTGAAATTAGTTTCAAATGTGTAATTCTGTCGAATTGAATGAGTTTAAGAAAAAAGGGCCTATACAGGCACTTTGCCGTCTGCTACACTACTAGGAAAAGGCCTACTAGTGGCGCACCAGTTTTGCCTACTAATAGCGCACTACTGGTGCGCCACTAGTACCATGCCACTAGTATTATATACTAATGGCGCACCACTGGTGCACCATTACTATCTGGTATACTAATGGCGAACCACACCGTGCGCCATTAGTATAGAGCAACATGCGCCATTAGTATCTGGTATACTAATTTTTTTTGTGGCTTTTTCGTGGACTGTAGGTATGAAGAACAGACTCGATCTAAACTACGAAAAACTGTAAAATCTCACCGAGCAACCTAGAAATCTGATACCACTTGATAGAGGCAAAGGTGTCTCGTCTTTCGATGAGATGGTGGCTTTCGTTTTGGAGGAAGTCGACTTGGACGATCCGACTACGAACGTGCGAGGACGTCACGCCTTAGCAATCGCTAAACCAACTCCGAGAGGTTATTGACCACGCCGGAGCACGATCAACCTGACCACGAAGGTTTGTTTCCTGCAGGCAAACGAAGAACAAGCAAGAAACTAAGATTGCAATCTGGATATTGCGAATATAAGATGAAAGCTTTATTGATCAAGGTGGGGTTCTGTGACGCCTTTGTCTGGTCGCTGAACACAAATGAAGTACGCGAAGTTGCAGCTATGGTGAACTTTAGTCTAAACAAAACCCAAAGTTTAAATGGTGCCCTAAGGGCTATATATATGGAGGAAGAGGGGGTGAATTTCGTGGCCCTTGATGGAGGCGTCCGAAACTAACCATATCTCTTGTTTTCCCACATATACGGACTCTAAAAATAGCCTATACTTATGTATTTTGAAATTACATGGGCCTGGCCCAATAATAAGGTGACGCAGCACCTAGAATAGCCTCTGGACGAAATTTATGAAGTGGCATCTTTTATATTTCGTCCAAGGCTTCATGCACTCATTATGGTGGCTTCAAAGTCCTGAAATCATCACTTGTAACTCCGTTCTTGTTCTTTCTCCAATGTTCATCCTTCTCCAAGCTAGGCCCTTCATTTGTAAGCAAAACAAATGTATCCAATTTAGGCAGCATCATATTCTCATGAACATTAGAATCATTACCAAGAAACGAAAGTACCTGATAATTTATTTGGTGTGCGCGAGCTCTAGTAATTGGTCCAGTATATGTAGCAGTAGGGGCTGTGGGTGTAACAATGGTATTGATTTCCTCATCATCCTCCCCTTCTTGAAATGAAGTCTTCCTCGACGGAAGCTCATCTTCCTCACCCAAATAAGGCTTCAAATCTGCAATGTTAAAAGTGGGACTAACCCCAAAATCTGCAGGCAGCTCAAGTTTATATGCATTATCATTTATTTTCTCCAACACCTTAAAAGGACCATCAGCACGTGGCATTAACTTTGATTTGCGCAAATCAGGAAATCTATCCTTACGCAAATGTAACCAAACAAGATCTCCAGGTGCAAACACAACATGTTTTCTACCCTTATCTCTAGCAAGTTTATATTTAGCATTCATACGTTCAATGTTTTCCTTAGTTAACTCATGCATTTTTAAAATCAATTCAGCATGTTGTTTAGCATCAAAATTAACCTTCTCCGAAGATGGAAGAGGCAACAAATCAATAGGTGCACGAGGTAGGAACCCATACACAATTTCAAAAGGGCACATCTTAGTAGTAGAATGCAATGAACGATTATAAGCAAATTCAATATGAGGCAAGCATTCTTCCTACATTTTCTTATTATTCTTCAAAACAGCCCTAAGCATAGTAGACAATGTTCTATTGACTACTTCAGTTTATCCATTAGTTTGGGGGTGACAAGTAGTACTAAAAAGCAGTTTAGTCCCCAACTTAGCCCATAAACATCTCCAAAAGTGGATAAGAAATTTAGTATCACGATCTGAAACAATAGTATTGGGCACACCATGCAAGCGAATAATTTCACGGAAGAACAAATCAGCAACATTAACGGCATCATCGCTTTTATGACATGGTATAAAGTGTGCCATTTTCGAGAATCTATCCATGACAACAAATATCCTATCCCTCCCCTTCTTTGTTTGAGGTAAACCTAAAACAAAGTCCATAGATATATCCTCCCAAGGAACACTAGGTACAGGCAAAGGCATATATAAACCATGAGGATTGAGTCGTGACTTAGCTTTTTGACATGTAGTGCAGCGAGCAATAAAACGCTCAACATCCCGTCTCATCTTTGGCCAAAAGAAATGTGTAGCAAGTACGTCCTCCGTCTTCTTCATGCCAAAGTGTCCCATTAATCCCCCTCCATGCGCCTCCTGCAACAACAAAAGACGAATAGAGCTAGCTGGAATGCATAGCTAGCACGAAACACAAATCCATCATTAACGACGAACTTGTTCCATGTTCTCCCTTCTTTACAATTCTGCAATACATCTTTAAAATCATCATCATGCACATATTGATCTTTGATGGTCTCCAAACCAAATATTTTGAAGTCAAGTTGTGAAAGCATAGTATAGCGACGAGACAATGCATCAGCAATAACATTTTCTTTACCCTTCTTGTGTTTAATAACATAAGAGAAAGTCTCAATGAATTCAACCCATTTAGCATGTCTACGATTCAGTTTAGCTTGACTTTTAATATGTTTCAAAGATTCATGATCAGAATGTATAACAAATTCTTTGGGCCATAAATAATGTTGCCATGTCTCTAAAGTCCGAACAAGAGCATATAATTCTTTATCATAAGTAGAATAATTTAGACTAGGCCCACTCAGTTTTTCAGAAAAATATGCAACAAGTTTTCCATCTTGTAATAACACACCTCCTAATCCAATTCCACTAGCATCACATTCAAGCTCAAAAGTCTTATTAAAATCAGGAAGTTGGAGTAAAGGAGCATGTGTCAACTTATCTTTCAATACCGTGAAGGCTTCTTCCTGTGCGGTACCCCAAACAAAAGGCACATCCTTCTTTGTAAGCTCATTGAGAGGTGCAGTAATGGTGCTGAAATCTCTCACAAAATGCCTATAGAATCTAGCAAGGCCAAGAAAACTCCTCACTTGTGTGACCGTATTGGGCTGCGGCCAACTCTCAATAGCTTCAATCTTGGCTTTATCAACTTTGATTCCCTGTGGAGTAACAACATAGCCAAGAAAAGACACTCGGTCGGTGCAAAAGGTGCACTTCCCAAGGTTACCAAACAAACGTGCAGCAATAAAAACAACACATAAATGTTCCAAATGTTCCTCCAAAGTTCTGCTATAAATCAATATGTCATCAAAGTAAACTACCACAAATCGTCCAATGAAAGGACGTAAAACTTCGTTCATTAATCTCATGAAAGTACTAGGTGCATTAGTTAACCCAAAAGGCATGACTAACCACTCATATAATCCAAACTTAGTTTTAAATGTTGTTTTCCATTCATCCCCCAATTTCATACGAATTTGATGGTATCCACTATGCAAATCAACTTTCGAGAATATTGTAGAGCCACTCAATTCATCAAGCATATCATCTAGCCTAGGAATAGGATGACGATAACGAATAGTAATATTATTAATGCCTCTACAATACCCACACATACGCGATGTACCATCCTTTTTCGGCACTAGAATAATAGGAACAACACAAGGACTAAGGGATTCGCGTATATAACCTTTGTCGAGAAGCTCTTGTACTTGACGCATAATCTCCTTCATCTCCTCTGGATTGGTATGGTATGGTGCACGGTTGGGTAGCGATGCACCGGGAATTAAGTCAATTTGATGTTCAATCCCTTGAATAGGTGGTAATCCCGGTGGCACATCTTGTGGGAAGACGTCAGCGAACTCCTGCAAAATGTTAGTGACAGCGGGGGCAAAGAGGAAGGCACGTCCTCGAAGGAAAATAATGCCTCTTTGCACACAAAAGCATAGCAAACAGATTTGCTAAAATCTAGCTCATCAATATCAGATTTAGTGGCAAGTAAACATGCACTTTTCAATTTAATTTCAGAAGCAACACTAGATGGTTTATTATTAGGCTTCATTTGTTGCTCAAATTCTTTTGCCACAATCTGATTTTCACTCTTATTCTTCTCCTGTTTTGCTTTATTAGCTCTATTAGTATCATCTTTCAAAATGGAATCTGGAGTCATAGGAAGCAAAGTAATATTTTTATCCTTATGAACAAGAGTATACTGATTGTTTCTACCATGGTGGACAGAATTTTTATCAAATTGCCATGGTCGACCAAGTAATAAGGAACATGCTTGCATAGGTACCACATCACAATCAACATAATCAGCATATGTAGAGATACTAAAATGCACACGAACAGTACGTGTTACCTTAACCTTGCCGCTGTTGTTGAACCATTGGATGTAGTAAGGATGTGGATGTGGTCTTGTGGTGAGAGATAGCTTCTCCACCATCTCCATGCTAGCCAAGTTGTTGCAGCTCCCTCCGTCTATGATAACGCGCACATAACGTTCCTTCACAACTCCCTTTGTATGGAACAAATTATGCCTCTGATTTTGCTCAGCTTGTGTGACCTGCACACTCAAAACACGTTGAGCAACTAAACATTCATACCTGTCAGCATCTTCGGGAGCCATGTATTGCGTCTCATGATCAGAATCATATCCACCATGTTCTTCACGTGTAATAAGGGCCAAAGTCTCCTCATCATAGTCACTAGCGGACTCATACCCACCATCCTCAGTAGCAATCATCACACGCTGAGATTTGCATTCTCGCGCATAATGACCTCTTCCTTTACAACGACGACAAATAATATCACTTGTGTGCCCTGTTGATGCCATGGAAGAAGAAGAGCTCTGTGTAGGTCCGGCAGGTGCGCTCTTGGCAGATAGTGGTGGTTGTGCCTGCTTTCTTGTATCACGGCTGGAGGTGGCACCTGATGGAGGTGCTGGTGTAGTGGAAGTAGAAGATGCACGCGGTGTCCATGAGGAAGGTCGACCTGCAGAAAAGTTAGTGCGCGCCATTGCTTGTCGATCCTGCACTTCACGTTCAGCTTTACAAGCAAGATGGAATAAACGAGTGATATTAGTATACTCCTTATACTCTAGAATGGTCTGAATCTCTCTATTTAATCCACCCGTAAAACATGCAAGCATAGCTTCATTCTCCTCAACAATACCACATCTAATCATGCCAGTTTGTAATTCCTGATAATATTCTTCTACAGAATTTTTTCCTTGTCTTAAACGCTGCAATTTTTGAAGCAATTCACGTTGATAATATGGTGGAACCCAACGAGTACGCATAGCAGTTTTCAAAGCAGCCCAAGTAGCTGGAATAGGATATAATCTACAATGTTCAGACCATCATACAAAGGCAAAACTAGTGAAAGCACAAACAGCAGCAGCAACCCGTCTCTCCTCGGGATATTGCAAACATGTAAAACGTTGTTCAGTTTCTAACTCCCAAGTAAGATATATATCAGGAACATATCTACCCTCAAATGGTGGAATATTCAATTTCAGTTTAGTAACATGGTCATGATCTCGTACCTGAGGTGGTGGCGCAGTCCTACCATTGCGAATAAATACCTGAGGTCGACCTGCTGGTGGTGGTGCTGGTGGCTGCACGTAGTTCTGATTTTGATCAACCTCATCCTCATAATCGCCCGCATACTCATCATCCTCCTGGGTACCAGCAGCAGCAGTAGTAGGAGCCAAAGAAGCATCAACAACAGGTACAGCAGCACCAGAAGTTTGGCCATCCTCAATAGGAACATGCTTCGCTCGTCCATACTGATTCGGAAGGGGCATTGTTGTTGTTGTTGCAGAGGTGCGATAGGTGCAGCCGGCGGTGGTTGTGGAAAACGCCCGAGCAATTCATTAAACTTGCTATCAAACTTTGTTTCGAATGTCTTCTCAATGCCATCTATCTTCTCCATGGCCTCGTCAAATCTGTTTAGCACATCTTGCACATGTCCACTCATCATTTGCTGAAATTTATCATGTAGTTGTTTGTTCGTCAGGTTCTCCCAATCAGTATCATCGGCTTGTGACCCTACCATGGTTAGTAGCAAATAGAAACACACAAGAATATGATCCTACAGACTACTAAGAAGTGGTGGTGGTGTATCACAAACCCGTCAAGCAAATCTCAAATTCTTACCAGTTCTTACCCAGCAGCAGGTGGTGATCGGCAACCGTTGTAGTCAAAAACTCTCAAAGCTTGGATAGAGCGATTACCAGGGAGAGTCAAACGCACGACGTAGATGTATTTGGAGCTGGGAAGGCTTATAATATGATAGCAAAAAAAGGTCAGCAATAATCAAATTAGAGATGCAAAGTTGAATAAACGCTCAACGACGGTACTGTGCTGGTCCTAGGCTAGACTGTGCTAGAGACGCGAGCCTAGAACACTAAGAAAATCACGACGTTGCACGGAAACAAGGGAGAAGCACACTCTGATTTTTTTTCACTCTTTTTTTGCGCTCTTTTTTTGCGCTCTTTTTTTTGTCGAAAATCACTATAATGGTGAGTGTCTCAAAACTCTTCCCAAGTCAAAATAACAGGATAGGCACGAAATTTTTTTGACCAAATTTTTTTTTCGACTACCCGGACCCAAAAACTGGAAACAGGTCAAAAAAACCTTCTATAACGGCGACTGTCTCAATACGCTTAGAAACACCTAAAAATAGGATAGCCAAAAAAAATTTGTCAAGTGCGTTTTTGGAAAATTTTGGGCCTAAACGGAGAGTGGTTTCCGGACTCTTTTTTTTTGAAACCTAAAAACTCGGGTAAGGAAACACGAATCGAAAATTAGATGGATCTCGAAAACAAACCTAATATGCAAGGAACTCGGATTGGTGGTGGATATATGGTGGTGGTATATGGCAGCGGTGGTGGTATATGGCAGCGGTGGTGGTAGCGGTGGTAGTATATAGATATGGATCGGTGGTGGTATATGGATATGGATTGGTGGCGGTATATGGATACGGATTCGGAGCGGTGGTGGTAGGTGGCAGGGGCGATGATGATGGTGCGGTGGCGGCGTGACAACTTATGACCAGAACTCGAAACTCTAAAAGACTAGACGCTAAGACCAGCAACTAGACACGACGATGCAACCGCAAATTCAACAAAGCAAAACCCTAAAAAGATGATGCAAAGGCTCAGATTGGTTCGGATATGATGAACTAACCCTAATTTTTTTTGTGGCTTTTTCGTGGACTGTAGGTATGAAGAATAGACTCGATCTAAACTACGAGAAACTGTAAAATCTCACCAAGCAACCTGGAAATCTGATACCACTTGATAGAGGCAAAGGTGTCTCGTCTTTCGATGAGATGGTGGCTTTGGTTTTGGAGGAAGTCGACTTGGAATGATCCGACTACGAACGTGCGGGACGTCGCGCATTGCTCAATCGCTAAACTAACTCCGAGAGGTTATTGACCACACCGAAGCACGATCAACCTGACCACGAAGGTCTGTTTCCTGCAGGCAAACGAAGAACAAGCAAGAAACTAAGATTGCAATCTGGATATTGTGAATATAAGATGAAAGCTTTATTGATCAAGGTGGGGTTCTGTGACACCTTTGTCTAGTCGTTGAACACAAACGAAGTACGCGAAGTTGCGGCTATGGCGAACTTTAGTCTAAACAAAACCCAAAGTCTAAACGGTGCCCTAAGGGCTGTATATATGGAGGAAGAGGGGGTGAATTTCGTGGCCCTTGATGGAGGGGTCCGAAACTAACGCTATCTCTTGTTTTCCCACATATACGGACTCTAAAAATAGCCTATACTTATGTATTTCGAAATTACATGGGCCTGGCCCAATAATAAGGTGACACAGCACC
Source organism: Triticum aestivum (assembly GCF_018294505.1). Taxonomy (NCBI): domain Eukaryota; kingdom Viridiplantae; phylum Streptophyta; class Magnoliopsida; order Poales; family Poaceae; genus Triticum; species Triticum aestivum. The sequence goes on along the minus strand of NC_057813.1, from coordinate 314,571,855 downwards.
TAGAATAGCCTCTGGACGAAATTTATGAAGTGGCATCTTGTATATTTCGTCCAAGGCTTCATGCACTCATTATGGTGGCTTCAAAGTCCTGAAATCATCACTTGTAACTCTGTTCTTGTTCTTTCTCCAATGTTCATCCTTCTCCAAGCTAGGCCCTTCATTGGTAAGCAAAACAAATGTATCCAATTTAGGCAGCATCATATTCTCATGAACATTAGAATCATTACCAAGAAACGAAAGTACCTGATAATTTATTTGGCGTGCACGAGCTCTAGTAATTGGTCCAGTATATGTAGCAGTAGGGGATGTGGGTGTAACAACGGTATTGATGTCCTCATCAGAAACTCCTTAATATGAATATTATATCGATGATAAAAGAAGTGAGACAAGAAGTGTCTGCAGCCTTGAGTAGATTCACAGGACCTGAAGGTTGTTCATCCTGCTCATATCAAATATTATGTTGTATTAGCAGCAAGTAGACAAGCCTCCATACATCAAGCCCTAAATGATGAATGAGCTGGCCAGAAAGAATCAACAGAAAATAGCAACATACATTTCTATCGATCTTCAGGCCACAGGTGACGAACACCTAGGTTTACTGATGAAAAAGAAACATCCTGATCATGTTATTCCATCTGATCCAAAGCAAAAGATGAAGCAGCTTGTGTTTCATAAGAGAAGTCCCAAACTTGTAGTACGTTTCTTATTCAGCAACATTCAGTTTGACAGCAAAGCTCACAAGAGAGAGAAGTTCCAAACTTGTATGTTTCTTATCCAGCAACATTCAGATTATCAGGTTGGCAGTAAAATTCACAAGATCGGTTCCCAGACTTTTATTTTTCTTATTCAACAGCATTCAGATTGGCAGGAAGAGAAGTACAATACAGCTGCCCAATTCACTAGAGGAACGTTACACATGACACATGAGACCAACAGAATTGCGTACATCCAACAAGTGCAACAACGGCCACCACATACCTATCACAACACGAAATGTGCAAATCCTATCTACTTGAAGCAAATGTGACAAAATGCAGAAAGCCTATCTATATCTACTTCATCGGCACATTCAAAGCAAAGCGACACTTGTATCTGGGCCATGTGACACAACACAACCGATGCCAGCAATGTGAAGCCACATGACTGCTGGCAGACAATTGCTATGCATTGTGGGGGAAATAATCTTAAGTATTTCTCCTAAGCGCGATTAGCATTCCAAGAGCACTAGTCTGCTCCAAAGATCTGTGATGCAACGTTTCATCATTCTGGTACAATAGTTTACATGACTGACCTCGTCACTACACTTGTAACATACTCCCTCTGTCTCAAAATGATTAATTCAGGGTGAAGTGTGACCAATTAAATTGTACACGTGCGCCAAGCAAACAAAAAAATTGCAAGATGAAAGGAAAATAATATTTTGGTTTATCAAGGATCAACACAGCTTCTTTTTTGGCAGAAACATTTGTATCAGTAATATGCTACAAAAATAAGCATGGTTTATTCAAAGAGTACACTTGACTGAACTCAACAGTACACTTAATATTGCAATTTCAGAGCGAAGCACAACCGACTAACCTGTACAAATTTGCCATCCAATATAACACCAAACATGGTTGTAAATTAACAGTCAGGCCTTAACGGCTTAACATGTCATTATTTTCACAGAAAAATTGCAAGAGGGAATTAAGCAATAAATATTTTCCAGTGCCATGATCACCATGGTCCTCACTGGGGCAACGAGAGAGGAAACCTATCAGATGCAAAATATGTTTCTGCGATCATCAGGTCATAGTTCATTCCGTCTTCAGAAAGAAAGCTATCAGCTACACAAATTTTTTCTGTGATCAGGAGGTCATAGTTCATTCCATCTTCAAAAATAAGCACAACCATGGGTTCTTAGATGCAGTTCAGATTCGACTATTCTAAGAATTATTAGCAATCAGACGAACACAGAGACGAGCACCACAAGAAGAAAAAGGGGGTACCTCGAGCTTGGATTGCCTGGGCTCCGGCTTGGGCTTGGGCGGCGGGGGCGGCACATAGTCCGGCGGCGGCGGGGATGGGGACGTCTAGGACTTGGTCGGTCGGTGGTGCGTCTCGTAGGGCGTGGGGGCGGGCCTGAGCTTGGGCGCGGGCGGCGAGTCCAGCGCGAGGGCGGCGGGGGGGCGCTAACATGGCCTTCTCGGGCGCCGGCGTTTAGGAGGTTGTGGGCGGCGATCCGGAGGAAGGGGCTTCCTTCTTGACCTTCCGAGTAGAAGAAGGCACGGGCGGTGAGAGGAGGAGGAGGAGAAGCTAGGGGATGGGGGAAGGGAGGGAGGGGACGTACGTGCTGGGGCGGCGGCGTGGGGGAGCTGCAGTGCTGGGGGCGCGGGGGCGCGGGGGGCGGCGCGGGGGAGCTGCGGTGGTGGGGGTGCGGGGGCGCGGGGGCGGCGGGGGTGGAGTCCGGTGGGGGTCGGGGCGGCGGCGTCGGGGCAGTGCGCGGGTGGATCTGGCGAGGGAGAGGGACGAAGGGGATCTGGCGGAGAGGGAGGAATTAGCTAGGGGGAAGCTTACTAATGGCGCACCCCGCAGCGGTGCGCCATTAGTATGTTTTTTTTAGATAGCAATGGCGCACCCGCGGTCGGTGCGCCATTAGTAATCTTTTTTTATATAGCAATGGCGCACCAGCCAGAGATGCGCCATTAGTAATCTTTTTTTATATAGCAATGGCGCACCAGCCAGGGGTGTGCCATAAGTAATTTTTTTTTATTTTTTGTTGCATCTAATAATTTTTTAGAGAATGAATATGAATATGAGACAGTAATAATTTTTAATAAAAATAGTAATAATTTTTTAAAAAATATCATCAAATTTGTTATTTGAAAATATTTATGAATATGAAAAAATATCATCAAATTTATTATTTGAAAATATCATCAAATTTGTTATTTGAAAATATAATCAAATTTGTTTTTTTTTTGCAATTTTAGTTCCATTCATTTGTGACGGTGGAGCGGGTCCGGGAGGGTGCGGGGGGTCATCAATGGCGGTGGAGCGGGGGAGGTTGCAGTGGGTCGGCGGCGGTGGTGGAGCGGGGGAGGGTGCGGGGGGTTGGCGGCGGCGGCCGGTGGAGCGGGAGAGGGTGCGGTGGGTCATCGGCAGCGGTGGAGCGGGGGAGGGTGCGGTGGGTCATCGGCGGCGGTGGAGCGGGGGAGGGTGCTGGGGGTCGGCGGCGGCGGCCGGTGAGCGGGGGAGGGTGCGGTGGGTCGGCGGCGGCGGTGGAGCGGGGAAGGGTGCGGGGGGTCGGCGACGGCGGCTGGTGGAGCGGGGGAGAGGGTGTGGGGGGTGCTCGGCGACGAGGGGGACCAGATCTGGCAAGGTGGGATAGCGATCGAGATGGAGGGGGATCGAGATCGAGTGTCCATGAAATTTAAAAACATTCATGAGTTCAAAAAGTGCCCATGAAATACAATCGAGAAATGAAGGTTACAATTTAAATACAATCGATCTTAGCTAGCTATCTGTTCACAATCCTCTTGCCCTTATTTTTCGTAAATGGAGTTCTTCTCTTGAACGGACGTCCTTTAGGTAGGGTGGTCCTGCTTCTTCTTGTGGTGTATGCTGATACTTCATCGTCGTCGTCATGTTCCATCTTTGGGTCCCCGTACTTGTCGAAGTCTTTCTCATTGACGACTCCATCCATTCCGATGAACTTCCTTTTGCCTCTCCTCATGACAACACGACTGGGCTTTGGCGGGTCGGTAATGAAGAAGCATTGGTCCACTTGGGAAGCCAGTACCCATGGCTCATTTTTCGCGGTGACGTTTGCGCCCGCGGTCTTGGATTTGGCTTCGGGTATAACCATGGTGGTGAAATACCGGTCTTCTTTTATGACGTTCTTGGCCCATCTGACACGAAACATCGGGACCTTCTCTCCAGCGTAGCTCAGCTCCCAGATCTCCTCGATCCTTCCGTAGTATCTGTCCTTGTCGTTACCGGTGTAGGATTCCATCGTTACCCCAGAGTTCTGATAACCATCGCTCTTCATGTCCTTTCCCTCGGTGTAGAATGTGTAGCCGGTGATATCGTACGCCTCATACGTCATCAGGTTGTGCTCGGCGCCCTGTGACAAGGCGAATATGAGTTGTTCTTCCGCGGAAGAATCCTCATGCAAAGGGTACGATAGAAGCTTCTGCTTGAACCAACGCGTGAAACATGAGTTGTGCTCTTTGATTATATCTCCGTCCGTCCTCTGTTGGCCTCGGTCATTGTACGTCTTCTCAATAAAGGTTTTGTGCTCTACCACCCAAGGATCGACCACGTCTATGTGTTGTAGCGCGACTAGGTTTTCTCTTTCAAAGTCGGCGAGTCGACCCTCGAAGTCGACATGCATTTCGCGGCGACCCTCACGGTGACCCCATCCAGCGAGCCTGCCGAGGTGCCTGTTGACGGGCAGACCAACGGGGTTCTCGATGCCTAGATAATTCGTGCAGTAGGAGATGCACTCTTCGGTCAGAAAGACCCTGGCTATGCTTCCATCTGGACGTGACATGTTGCGAACGTATCCTTTGATGACACCATTCATCCTTTCAAACGGCATCATGCTGTGCAGGAACGCCGGCCCGAGTTGGATGATATCATCGATGATATGGACCAGCAGATGCACCATAATGTCGAAGAATGCGGGCGGGAAGTACATCTCAAGCTTGCATAGTATCACCACGATCTCTTCCTGTAGCCTTGTGAGTTGCCTCACGCCAACCGACTTCCGAGAGATGACCTCGAAAAAGTTGCATAGGCCAAATAGCGTTTCACGGACATGCGCGTCCATGATCCCACGGATTGCAACTGGAAGTATCTGCGTCATCAGCACGTGACGGTCGTGAGACTTCATCCCGCTGAACTTCTGCTTCGCTGGGTCTAGGTATCTGCTTATCTTCCCCGCGTAACCGTAAGGAAGTTTTACTCCTACAAGGCAGGTGAAAAACTGATCGATCTCCTCCTAACTTAGAGTGAACCACGCGGGAGGGCAGTCATTTCCGGTCTTCTTGGCCTTTTTGCCTTTGCAACGACTTTCCGTGTCTTGCTTCGCCTCATCATCATCATCATTAGCGTGAAGCTCCTCCCTGATGCCCATTGATTTCAAGTCTGCCCTTGCTTTCGGCCCATCTTTGGTCCTCTCTGGCATGTTGAGCAGGGTACCAAGCAGACTCTCGCACACATTCTTCGTGATATGCATGACATCAAGGCTGTGAGGCACACGGTGGATCTTCCAGTACGGCAGGTCCCAGAAAACAGACCTCGTTTTCCATACCTTCAGCAGCGGCTCTGGCGCCTTTCGCTTCTTTCCCGGCTCTGGCGCCTTTTGCTTCTTTCCCGGCAGTGGGCAATCTTTCCAATTTTTCAACAGCTCGTCTATTTCCTCGCCACGCCTCGTACACGGGCGTCTTCGGGGTTTGGTTTCACCATCGAACAGATCCTTGTGTTTTCTCCATGGGTCATCATCGCGAAGCCACCTTCGATGTCCCATGAACACGGTTTTTGAAGACCTGGGATCTCTATCTAGCTGGCGATACGTTGTGTCATCCATGCACCTAACGCATCCAGAAAATCCGTGGACCACCTGCCCCGCGACATATCCGTAACCGAGATAGTCGTGCACCATCGTGAGCAGTGCGGCTCTCATAGGGAAATATTCTTTCTGTGCGGCGTCCCACGTATTGGCTGGCGTTTTCCACAGCGTGTCTAGCTCCTCTTTCAGCAGCCCCAGATACAGAGTGATGTCGTTCCCTAGTTGTTTCGGCCCTTCAATTAGCATACTCATGTGAATGTACTTCCTCTTCATGCACAACCAGGGGGAAGGTTGTACATCCACACAAACACAGGCCAAGTGCTATGTGTGCTTCTCTGGCTGCCAAACGGATTGACTCCATCGGTGCTCGCGCCCAGCACGATGTTCCTTGGATCCTTCCCAAGTTTTGGGTGTTCGAAGTTCAACGCTTGCCACTGGCTCCCATCCCTAGGGTGACTCAGCATCTTGTCTTTTTTATTTATCTCCGGATCATTTGCGTCATCTTCTGGCTTCTTCTCCTCCCTATCCGCGTGCCAATGCAGGAGCTTTGCTACCTTAGGGTCCGCGAAATACCGCTGCAGATGAGGAGTGACCGGAAAGTACCACGCCACTTTTCGAGGAGCTTTCTTCCTCTTCTTGTATCGAGTGACGCCGCACACCGGACATATGGTAGACTCCGCGTGCTCGTCCTGATAAATGATGCAATTGTTCATGCACACATGGTATTTCACGTGTGGTAAATCAATAGGACACACATTTTTTTCGCCTCCTCAAAACTGGTCGGGCACTTGTTCCCCTTGGGAAGATGTTCGTGCCAGAATGTCATGTTCTCGTCGAAGCATGCGTCGGTCATTTTGTGTTTTACCTTCATCTCCAGAGCCATGAGCGTTACTTTCAGGTGGGTATCCTCGGGCCTGCATCCTTCATACAATGGAGTAATCGCATCTATCTCCAGTTGATCCAGCTTGGCTTTCTCTCGGGCGGCAGCTCTTGCGTTATTCGTCTGCTTGAGAAGCAGCTCTTGAATATGAGGGTCCTGCACCCAGCCCATCGATGGTCCATCGTCGTTTGCTCCGCCGGCATATTCATCTTCATGATCATGCCATTCGTCTGCTCCGACATCTTCCTCATCATCATGTCCTGCATCTTCTACATGATGACTGTGTACAGCATCACCGTCGTGATCATGTCCTGGAGATTCTTCGTCTTCTCGCCCGCCCGAGCCGTGGTGGTTGTCTTGCTGCCCTTCCTCATTTCTTGCCCGGCCCCCATGGACGACTTCATAGTCATCTTCGTCACCTTGCCACCGATAGCCATCAATGAAACCACGCAAGAGCAGGTGGTCCCGCACCTGCCCGGAATCCGGGTCCGCAATAAGGCTCTTCAGCTTGCATCTTCGACACGGACATCTTATTTCCGTCTCGTTCTTTTGAAGCATCTCGGCCTTCGCGGAGCTCAAAAACCTATTCACAATGCCTTCAGTCATCGTGCGGACCATGGTCACCTGCGGGGTACAGCAAAACGATATTTTAGAACCAAGAAAAAATTTGGCATGACTTTCCCTAAAAATAGGACCAAAAAGAATGCATAGTGCCAAATTCTCGCCGAAACGGAAATGAATCAACATTCTGGCAAAATATTGGCAACTATCGCATTTCAAATACCGGTACCTGCAAACACAAACATATATGCAACACCACAAACATATGCAACACCACGAACATACATAGATCTAGCTAGGCCATAAAAAGTGCATGTGCACATTGTTGGAGGGAGAACAACATAAAGATAGCTTTCCCCCTTACTTACCTATCAACAAAAGGTAATTTAACCACTTAATTTGGATGAATCTATGGTGCAAATGAGGTGAGGAGGAGGAGGCAGCCGAGACAAGCTTGGAGGAGGAGGTGGAGACAATGAAGTGGGGAAAGTGAGTGGTTAGGTGTGGCTGTCTAAAATATCTTGTTGGTCCCAGGTTACTAATGGCGCACCACCTGCAAATGCGCCATTAGTAACCCTGGTTACTAATGGCGCACCTGTTGGTGGTGCGCCATTAGTAGTTTTGCAAAAAAAATCTATATACTAATGGCGCACCATGGCATAGTGCGCCATTACTAGTTTAAACTAGTAATGGCGCACTATGCCACGATGCGCCATTAGTAGTTTTGCAAAAAAAAGAATAAAAAAACAATAGTGGCGCACTGTGCGGCTGGTGCGCCATTACTAGTTAGAAGTAGTAATGGCGCACTATGCTCTGGTGCGCCATTAGTATGTTTGGAAAAAAATTGTTACTAGTGGCGCACCATTTGTCTGGTGCTCCATTAGTGTCTTTCACACTAATGGCGCACCAGCACATGGTGCGCCACTGCTATATAGTAGTGGCGCACCACATGTCTGGTGCGCCATTAGTGGTCATTCCATCTATAGCCCTTTTCCTAGTAGTGCTAGCAGATGGCAAACGGCAAAGAGCTTTGCCATCAGCAAGCAGACAACAAAGATGCCACATGGCAGGTACCTATACAACCTGGAGCATTGGGCTGGCCTATATGGTTTCTTTGCCGCCAGCTAGCTGACGACAAAGAACTTTGCATCTTTGCCGTCTGCCAGTGGACGGCAAAGCACACCGTTAACCCCTTAACATCCCTAAGCTGCCACATGTGCCGTCCAGGTCCTTTGCCATCAGCTAGCTGACGGCAAAGACCTTTTCATCTTTGCCGTCTACCAGCAGATGGCAAAGAGGCCTTTGCCGTAACCTATTCAGCCGGACATGTTGTCATCTACTGCCTAACGGCAAAGGTCTTTGCCGTCAGCCATCCATGCCTTTGCCGTTAGGCATGGCTGACGGCAAAGTGCATGATTCCTGTAGTGATGAAAAAACTTCTAGACTGAATTTCGTCTATCTTTGCAAGCCAGTCAGACACCGGGTTGTGTAGGTTTGTGAATGTTCATCAAGGAAAGCATTCTGCTTTTTTATCATCACTGAAAATTCTTGTTCATCTCGGTCAAACATTCATGTGATCCCCTGTTACGCTTGCTTGGTTGCATGAAGATGAGAAATGGGATAATAGTAATGTTTAAATTGTTGTGAATAGTTAGAGGTACATTTCCTACTCCCGTGGGAGTTGTTGGAATTCTCTAAAGAGGAAGGGTGATGTAGCACAGCATCAGAAAGTATTTCCCTGAGTTAAGAACCAAATTTAATCGAACCAGTAGGAGTCTACAAGCTAACCAAGATAAGCAGCACCTACACACAAAAAAATAAAAGCTTGCTCCCCACTTGGCAAGGGGGTTGTCAATCCCCTCGTCTTGCTAGTTGCAAGATTAAAAGCAAATAGTGATAGATAGTGGTACGGAAAAAGGGTAAAATAGTATAGGGAAAATAAAAGAGCAATTATTTAAACACACGTATTAATAGAGAATGGACCCTGGGGCCGTAGGTTCACTAGTGGCATCTCTCTCGAAAGCAAGTAGTGTATGGTAGACAAATTACTATTGGGCAATTGATATAAAAGCAGCAAATTATAACTATGATCGTGCATCGCATAATCTTGTAAAAGCGTTACGTCAGTGATAAGTAGACCTTTATCCAACTACATCTACTATTATTACTCCACACCGAAACCGCTCTCCAGCATGCATCTCAAGGCACGAAGTTTAATGAAAAACAAAGTAATGCAATAATCAAGATGACATAATGTAGACAAAAATAAATCCAGCAATAAGATAAACCCCCATCGTTTTACACTTAGTGGCAATAATACAAATATGTGTCTTGTCCCTTTCTGTCACTCAACTACTATGCACCACTCCCTCTAAAGAATTACCCATCTATCTTGGTCAGACAAGACAAATAAATCGGAAAGCACACATAGTTGCTTAATTATACAGCAAAGAAACTTCAGAAGATTCAATTAGTTTCAATGAACAATCTGATCACAAATCCACAATTCATCGGATCCCAACAAACCACCACAAGAATTATATCGGATTGATCTCAAAAGAGAACATGGTATTGAAGATCCACAAGAGAGAGAACCATCTAGCTACTACTATGGACACGTAGGTCCTAAAGGAACTACTCACACATCATCATAGAGGTAGTAAGGTTGATGAAGAAGCCTCTGGAAATGGTTTCCCCCTCTCCCGAATAGGGCTCCAGATGGGATCGCTTCAAAATAAAGGATTGCGGCCACGGAGAAATTCTTCTGGGGGAACGACAAAGTGTTCGGTATTTATAGGAATTTGTAGCATTGGAATTAAGCCAAAAGGTGGTCAGGGGGGCACATGGACTATTGCGGCCAGGAAGTGGCCGTGCCGTGTGTCCAGGGGGAGCCTCATGGCTTGTCTGGTCATCTCTTGAAGCTTTTATGGTTCCTTCTGGTCTAGAAAAAATCATCAAAAATTGGCATCATATTTAGACCTTCCTAGATAATGATTTTCTATGATACCAAAGAAAAAAAATAGGAACTGGCACTGGGCACTAAGTTAACTAGATAATACCCCGCACGTTGTTGCGGAACATTTTGGCTTCTGTGAGCATATTCTAAGAAAAGCGTCTATAGGATGAATGAAAAGGAAACACACCACTATTTTCATTATAACATGCAGCCAATACCTTAGGTTTATATGAACCACAATACTATTATGTATTTACTTGCCTGGGTTGTCCTTTGTGGTATTGGTTCCTGGAAGAAACAAAAATAAAGAATAAACTCAGGGAAAATAAATAGAAACATGGTTGCAAGCTCTCCTGGTAAAGCGATGGCACAATGGTGAAACAATATATGCTCGGACAACTGGAAGTAATATTTAAATGTGGATTATCTACAGTGCCCCATGGAGCTAGGAAAAGAATCTGTTATGCTCAAGAATTGGTTGCCAATCTGATATAATTTGTTTTCTTGTTTAGACATCATGCATGTCAAAACAAATGATGGAACTCCAACCTTTCAAGTACCGTAACCATGTATATGGCAATGATCCGAAAGAACAACCAATAATCATGCATCATTGGATGGCAAACAATTGTATTCATTCATATACGGATATAATTATAGAAGCCATGACAAAAACTAATCAATGAATCATGCAAGATAAGCTCATGATAAAATAGCTAGATAGTATAGTACGATTATAAATGGATCAATGGAGGAAAAGGAACAACCTGATACAAATTAGATGCCATGAGGAAGGTACCAGCTCCCGATAGAGACTTCGAACTTGACCTATAACTTAGTGGAGACAGTCATGCATGAAGCAAAATCAACAACACTGCATGAGGTTAACTTGTAAGATGTAATTAGGGCTTGGCATAGATACCTGCTCATGGCAAAAGAAATGTGGGGAATGGTTCTTGATAAAGCGCACATGCCCGAGATGGTACCTCAGCTTCGGCCATGGAGCGCGTACACAATGATCTGGTGGCACAACTTCATGAAGCACTTCGTTGTTGCTTAGGGAAGCTTCGGGTCAACTCCTCCTGATTCACCCTATCGAAAACGATAGTTGTAAAGGCGTGCGGTCGGCATGACGGGCTTCCACTTCGGCGCTCCAGCGCACTAATTTTCCGATAACAAAACCTGATAACCTAGCTAATCTCTTGAGAATGGAGAAGATCTGTTTCTTAAAAGGGAGATTAACTCCTGCGCTTGCTTATTGGAGAAGATGAAGAGGATCCGACATAGAATATGAAGAGTGCTACGTAAAATCAATCGATTTAGTGGAAATAAATGATTTTTTGAGGGAAATTCAGTGGGAGTAATTGGGGAGGCGACATGCACGTTTTATTTTCCGGATTGTCCCATCAAACCAAAGCAGCGCGCCTATTGACCCATGGGCTGGAACCAAAGAAGCAGCTAAGCTCAATTGCTTCTTTTCTTATTAATTAATAGGGAAAGAGGCATGATCACTACTACTTAAGAGAAAGGGACGGTCAAAACTTATTATTATTATTTTGACCTGAGGGACGGCCGAAAATCAACGCATGACATGCAGTGCATGTTCAGTTTTGCTTACATGGCAGGAATATTGACGTGGGATGAGTGCATGTCTAGAAAATGTAGTGCATGTGTGGGGCATGTGTGATGTGGATAGGTTGCATGTTAAGAGAAATAGGATAGTGGGGATGAACTATTTAGGTATTATAGATAGGTTAGTCCATAAAAGTAATATAAATGATATAAAAAGCATATAAAAGTGATAATACAATACCATGAAACAATTAAAAATTATCGATACGTTTGAAACGTATCAACTTTTCATGTGTTGACTAAATAGCTGAAGTTATAAAGCGTATCAATAGCAAAGATGGGTGTGCAAATGAGTGGTAGAAATTGCCAGGGTATATAAAAAAGGATTATAAAAGATGAAAATTCCCATGGAACAAATGAATAGGTAATACTAGCTTGAATATTAGCATGCTTAAAAGGTTAATGTACCATGGAACAGATGAAAAGGTATCAGTGCCTCCTTTCAAATCCATTTGTTGCAGGCCACTGAGCCATTTAGACGGCATGAATCATCATTCGTCATCAACGGGGCCATTTTGAACCATGTTGAAAAGAATCTGCATATGAAAAAGAGAAAACGTGGGTTTAAGGCAGTTCTTCAGAACAAAAAAACAAAGAACTATTCTTCTAAAATTCTCCCAACACCTCCCTACCCCATATGAAAAAAAACAAGATGGGCATGCAAGTATGTAGTAAAACACATCATATAAGAACATGGCAAAAATGCCAACTACTAGAAAAAATGATAGGATGACAATAGTAAGCAATGACAACATGATGCATGGCAATTTTGCATTTAACAAACTACTACATATATGACATCATGGCAAACAAAAAATATCGAATCGCACCCGTGAAAGACATGGCAAATTTGCATTGAACAAACTAGTACAAATATGATATCATGCCAAAAATATAACCAATCACATACATGATGGCATGGCAAATTTGTAGTGAACAAACCTTCTAAATATATCATATCATGGAAACAAGATAACACAGATCAAAAATCTTAAAGAACATGGCAAATTTGCGTTGAACAAACTACTACAAAAATGACAGCATGGCAAAAATATAACAAAATTGTCAAAGTACCAAGCTGCAAAAATGAGGGGGGAATGGCCCCAATGATGACAAAGTTGTCTTAGCTGCCAAATTTTCCATGTGATCTATGGACTGGGGCCACAATGCTCACCGTCGTAGCACCAGAATCATCGATGAGTTGGTGCAGCCTCTCCCCGCCTAGTTAACTTCAACCATCGTGAAACCCTACACCCACAACACCGTCGTGTCGGCGTCGTGCTACCCGATAACTCGTCGAACGATGGTGCAACCGCCAATGGCCATAACAAAACTACATATCATGCTCTCCTCGTCGATTTCAACCATCCTGAAACCCTACACGCACAACACCATCGTGTGTCGTCATCGCACTACCCAGTAACTCGTCGAACGATGGCACAACGGCCATCGGCCATGACAAAGCTACATCTCCGGCTCTCCACTATAGAAAACGCTAGGGACATGTGTGCCAATGAAAACCAAAAAGACAAAGGATGTGGGGGGTGTAGGGCAGTGTAACTCGAGCACTCTCGCAAATGCCAGGGTGGTGGAGCCAGAATAGGACGTCGGCAGGAAACAACTATTGACGCTCGAAACTGGCACAATCATAAAAGTTGCTTAAAGCTATGTCAAGATTAATTTAAAGTTATGATTGGAAGTCACCATGGGATAGCTCTATTCGAGAAGATCATGATGGATATGAAGATGGTCTAAAACGGAGCTCGGATGCAAAAGTTATGACAAGTTCAGAGATGCTCATATTGACATCAGATTATAAAACGGCCATAGACTCAATTAAGATGGCCTCTGCTGGAAAACATTTCAAAATAAAAGTTGTGCGTCTCGTCGAATCGGTTGATTTTGATATAAAAATCGTCTTAATCCAATGTCGTATGCAACTTGTGGAGGCAAAACAAGGTCAGAAACAGAAGCTACACAGTCATTTTGGACCGACCGAGTTGATTGACGCGGTGAGACCAAGTTGATCCGGAATATTACAGAACGTTACAGAGAGTTGGCCACGTTCACTCAATGGGACCGAAGCAAACCAATCGGTGAGACCGAGTTGATCCGGAAAATTGCCAAAGATTCCTGTCCAAGTTAGGTTAGGGTTTTTGACGTTTTGGATGGACTTTTTAGTCCTTTTCTTGTACGAGAAGTCCAGCCGCCTCATAAATAGATGAGAGGTGACGGCCGATTGAACAACACACAAGCGACAAATCAATATACTATTTTTTACCCTCGTTTTTACATCTCTCCCTTGTTCTTTCTCTCTCGTTCTTTGTTTGTTCTTCGTGTTGAAGGGCAGCGATCCTCGAGGTCCTAGGGGTGAGCGAATCGACCTAGGGCATCCCATAGCCGCCGCGCGTCCAGACGGAGTCCCTCCCGGGCGTGTGGGGTTTCGGGTGCTCAAAAGTGCCTGCCGGATTGCTTGCGTACCGCACTTCCGGACGGGCCTCCTTCGACGTGAGCTGCGATGCATCACCCTCGGCGTTGGAGGTACACGGTGACGTGTTCGTGTGCGAACATACTTCTTGGCAACTCTGCTGGGGAAGAAAGATCAAGAATCATCATCAACCATGTCAAATATCCCCAAGCCCTCATAAGTTAGCTCGATAACATCATTAAGCCCGGTCTTGATGAACTATCGGATGAACATCGCCAAGCCTACGAAGCGCGCAAGAAGCAGCATGAAGAGGCTTTTGAGGCGCTCAAGAAGAAGCGCGAGGAGGAGGGTTTAGAGGCGTTTAGTTTCAGGAAGGACCGTCAAGGCAACATCACTCCGGTTGGAAACGTCAATTTCCCTTCTCTCATTGACGAACAAGATGAAATCACTGTGAATAAAGTTTTTTCACCAGAGCAAGTGGTTGTGATTGAGAGTCTTGTTAGTAAGGGTAATGTGATGGCATACAATTCTTTTGTGGCTAGTGCTAATGCTCAGAAAAATATGCCTCCGTCATCTAGTGGTACTGTTGGTATATCTGAAAACCCTAGTCCAACTTTACCTATTTCATCGGCACCACCTATGAAACAACAATATAATATGCCGTTGAATTTTTACCCTACTCAAACCAATCAGCTTGTGGCTGCACCTACATATCCTAATCCTATTATGAGCGTGCCCAATTCGGCATCAATGCCGAATCACTTTGTCACACCACCTATAGGCGCAAGCATGTTTGGTCTTCCGTCCAATGATGGCCCGGCGCCCATCCCACAAGTCGCACCGCTAGCTAGTGCTCAGGTTGCTCCTATGTCATTGCCACAAACATCTTCATCTAGCTAGGATCCAATTTTAGCTAAATTAAGGGAGGATTTGCATCAGATGTTTCTAGAAACTTTCGGAAACGAGCCGAAAGTAAAGCGTCGTGTGTACCGAAAGCCTTATCCTGACCACTTTGATGCAGTTTTGTACCCTCAAGGTTATAAGGTTCCTGATTTTGTCAAATTTAGTGGAGAGGGCACGAAAACAACATGGGAGCATGTTAGTCAGTATTTAGCGCAGTTTGGTGAAGCAAGTTCCATAGAACAAATGAAAGTGCGTTTATCTCCCTTGTCTTTAACCGGCATCGCATTTTCATGGTTTGCTTCTTTGCCACATGGCTCAATTCTCTTATGGTCGCAATTAGAGCAAAAGTTTCATGATCACTTTTATAGCGGCGATAATGAGCTGAAATTGTCACATCTTACATCGGTTAGGCAAAAACATGATGAATCGGTCACTGATTATGTCAAGAGATTTAGAGATATAAAAAACCGATATTATAGCTTAGTGATAACTGAGAGAGACTTGGAGGATCTTGTTCTTAATGGTTTGAAAACTCACATTAAAGAGAGGCTAGAAAGTTATGAGTTTTCGAGCATTAATCAAGTCTTACAAAAATCTTTGGCCCAAGAGAGTCGAAGTAAAGAGGTCCACAATGGTGATAATTCAGACGATGAGGTTGATGTCTGTACTACTGAATTTGTTTGGTCCTCAAAGGCCAAACCCTATAGGTGCAATGCTCTTAAGCCAATTCGCAAGAATCATGATGAGGAGATGAGGTCTACTTTTGATATATCAAAGTGTGATAAAATATTTGATGCTCTCTTGCAAGACAAGATGATTAGAATATCACACACCATACCGCCGTTTGAGGAGCCAAAATGGCGTGCTTATTGCAAGTACCATAATTCATTTTCTCATGCTACTAACGATTGCAATGTTTTTCGACGATAGATACAATCGGCCATTAATGACGGACGATTGAATTTTGCTGAGATGCAAGTTGATAAACAACCCTTCCCGATAAACACCATGGACTTGGAAGGGAAGAAAATGTTAATTCGGCCTAACATAGCCGAATCCGCTAATAAAGATAATGTTGTTATTGGTGAACCCAGGAATAGCAAGGAGGGCGAAAAGGTCTTGGGAAGAAAGATTGTGCTTGAGAAACAACCCGATGGCAAGGAAGTGTTGAAGATCACTATAAAAAATGCTACACTCGGGGGGCAACCAAAAGTGCAAGAGGATACTCATGTTAAATTGATCAGTCCCAAGAATTCAGAAGTTGGCAAGTGGAAAAAGAATGAAACTAAGAACAAGAAAATCAAGCCAACTTTTGATATGTTGTTATCCAAATATGCAAGTCAAGAGGCCGGTTTTAGCTCTAATCGGCCATCAAATTCAAAGCGTTCAAGATCGCCTTTGGAGCAAGAGTTTCGATGCTATGCAGGGCCATATGGGTCATGGGTACCAACACCATGGATGTCACCCCCCCCCCTATGCGCCATATTACATGGGAGACTTCAATGGAGGATGGGGGCAACCCCCAATGACTCCTTGTGCTTTTCATATGGGGTGGGCAGTACCTAGAAGGCCTGCTCGCGAGAGGCTTTATTATCCCACACAAGGACGTCTGAGCTATGGTGCTAATCGGCCAACAAGATTTTCTCTAAGCAAGGTCAATAAAAAAGTGTGGCGTGTTAAGTCACCTAATGCGGAAATTTCAGAATGCGACAAGCAAAAGGAGATCACAAAGCTGATTGTTGGTAATCTGGCTAATTCTAATGGTGATATTCTTATTGTTCAACAGGGTTCCATGGCTAATGATCATGAGGCTAGCACGAGCAGGGCCAAACATAGGGATCCCAAATGTATTCTACCTAGGTGGTGTCCTCCAGGTTTAACTAAGACAATGAAAAGGATATTACAATGCATGAGGAACCACGAGAAGGTAGAGCACCAAGTTCATAAGCAAAGGGACGAATTTTGCAATGAAATCCGACCCATGGCGCTCACGAAACAAGTGTGGAGGCCTAAACAAAAATAAAACACGGATGCTTCTACATTAGTTGCAGCAACACCTTCACCACCAAAAGAGGATGATGCGACTCCTATTACATCGTCCACACCACCTGAAACATCCCCTTCAATTGAGGAAACTTTAAGCCCAATATACACATTGGGAGATGAAGACGAGATGGTGGATTACGAATCCACGCCGGTTCGGGAAGGTATGGATATTAATATGGTGTATTACTTACCTGCCGAGTTTCGTGCTATAGGTGAAGAAGAGTATGTGGCCCAGCTAGATTTTGGTCCTAAGAACGCTATCTTCGAGAAGCCAAAAGAACCGGTGAAACACTTGAAGCCATTGTACCTCAAAGGTCATATTAACGGATCGCCGGCTGCTAGGATGCTTGTTTATGGTGGTGATGTGGTAAACCTTATGCCCTACTCGGTCTTCAAGAAGTTTGGGTTAGATGATGACGCATTGATGAAGACCAGTATGGTACTTAATGGATTTGAGGGTAAAGAAAAGACAGAGGCCAAAGGTGTGATGTGCATGGAACTCACTGTGGGAAGCAAAACTTTGGCCACCACATTCTTCATTGCCGAGGTGCAAGGTAACTATAATGTTATATTAGGTCGTGATTGGCTTCATGCTAACCAATGTGTGGCATCTACCATGCATCAATTCTTAATACAATGGGTCGATGATGAGGTAGAAATCATTCACGCGGATAATTCGGCTTGTGTTGCTTTGGCCGATGCATCGGTGGATTGGAATCATCCTGATGTTACTTGCTTAACAGGGTGTGACCTCTTAGAGTTTGATTTCCTTAGTGCTACAAGGAACGGGTTCATTCCCATCTCTTTAAAGCCGATTGGTGGTAATCGGTTCCAAGTATGATGTAAACAAGAAATTAAAATCAATGGCCGATATATATTTATCGCCCTAAGCACATATAAATGGCCGATGGAGTGTTGACATCGTCCTTAGAACAAACATGGTATAAGTTAGTTTTCAGCACGCCAGCTTGCCAAAAAACAGGGGGCATGTGTTGACGCTCAAAAGTGGCACAATCATAAAAGTTGCTTAAATCTATGTCAAGATTAATTTAAAGTTATGATTGGAAGTCACCATGGGATAGCTCTATTCGAGAAGATCATGATGGATATGAAGATGGTCTAAAACGGAGCTCAGATGCAAAAGTTATGACAAGTTCAGAGATGCTCATATTGACATCATATTATAAAATGGCCATAAACTCAATTAATATGGCCTCTGATGGAAAATGCATCAACATGAAAGTTGTGCGTCTAGTCCAATCGGTTGATTTTGATATAAATATCGTCTTAATCTGAGGTCGTGTGCAACCTGCGGAGGCAAAACAAGGTCAGAAACAGAAGCTACATAGTCATTTCGGACTGACCGAGTTGATTGACTCGGTGAGACCGAGTTGATCCGGAATATTACAGAAAGTTATAGAGAGTTGGCTACGTTCACTCGGTGGGACCAAAGCAAACCAATCGGTGAGACCGAGTTGATCCGGAAAATTGCCAAAGATTTCTGTCCGAGTTAGGTTAGGGTTTTTGATGTTTTGGATGGACTTTTTAGTCCTTCCCTTGTACGGGAAGTCCAGCCGCCTCATAAATAGATGAGAGGTGACGGCCGATTGAGCAACACACAATCGACAAATCAATATACTACTCTTTACCCTCATTTTTACATCTCTCCCTTGTTCTTTCTCTCTCGTTCTTCGTTCGTTCTTCGTGTTGAAGGGTAGCGATCCTCGAGGTGACGGTGTCCCTCCCGGGCGTGTGGGGTTTCGGGTGCTCAAAAGTGCCTACCGGATTGCTTGCGTACCGCGCTTTCGGATGGGTCTCCTTCAACGTGAGCTGCAGTGCATCACCCTCGGCGTTGGAGGTACACGGTGATGTGTTCGTGTGCGAACACACTTTTTGGCGACTCCGTTGGGGAAGAAAGATCAAGAATCATCATCAACCATGTCAAATCTCCCCAAGCCCTGAGAAGTTAGCTCGATAACATCATTAAGCCCGGTCTTGATGAACTATCGGATAAACATCACCAAGCCTACGAAGCGCGCAAGAAGCAGCGTGAAGAGGCTTTTGAGGCGCTCAAGAAGAAGCGCGAGGAGGAGGACTTAGAGGCGTTTCTTTCAAGTTTCAGGAAGGATCGTCAAGGCAACATCACTCTGGTTGGAAACGTCAATTTCCCTTCTCTCATTAACGAACAAGATGAAATCACTGTGAGTAAAGTTTTTTCTCCAGAGCAAGTGGCTGTGATTGAGAGTCTTGTTAGTAAGGGTAATGTGATGGCATACAATTCTTTTGTGGCTAGTGCTAATGCTCAGAAAAATATGCCTCTGTCATCTAGTGGTACTGTTGGTATATCTGAAAACCCTAGTCCAACTTTACATATTTCAACGGCACCACCTATGAAGCAACAATATAATATGCCGTTGAATTTTTACCCTACTCAAACCAATCAGCTTGTGGCTGCACCTACATATCATAATCCTATTATGAGCGTGCCCAATTCGGCATCAACGCCGAATCACTTTGTCACACCACCTATAGACGCAAGCATGTTTGGTCTTTCGTCGAATTATGGCTCGGCGCCCATCCCACAAGTTGCATCGCTAGCTAGTGCTCAGGTTGCTCCTATGTCATTGCCACAAACATCTTCGTCTACCTTGGATCCAATTTTAGCTAAATTAAGGTAGGATTTGTATCATATGTTTCTAGAAACTTTCGGAAACGAGCAGAAAGTAAAGAGTCGTGTGTACCAAAAGCCTTATCCTGAACACTTTGATGCAGTTTTGTACCCTCAAGGTTATAAGGTTCCTGATTTTGTCAAATTTAGTGGAGAGGGCATGAAAACAATGGGGAGCATGTTAGTCAGTATCTAGCGCAGTTTGGTCAAGCAAGTTCCATAGAAGAACTGAAAGTGCGTTTATTTCCCTTGTCTTTAACTGGGACCGCATTTTCATGGTTTGCTTCTTTGCCACATGGCTCAATTCTCTTATGGTCGCAATTAGAGCAAAAGTTTCATGATCACTTTTATAGCGGCGATAATGAGCTAAAATTGTCACATCTTACATCGATTAGGCAAAAACATGATGAATCGGTCACTGATTATGTCAAGAGATTTAGAGATATAAAAAATTGATGTTCTAGCTTAGTGATAACTGAGAGAGACTTAGCGGATCTTGTTCTTAATGGTTTGAAAACTTACATTAAAGAGAGGCTAGAAAGTTATGAGTTTTCGAGCATTAATCAAGTCTTACAAAAAGCTTTGGCCCAAGAGAGTCGAAGTAAAGAGGTCCATAGGTCTACAACTGATTGTCCTAGAATGCATATGGTTGAACACAATGATGATAATTCGGACGATGAGGTTAATGTCTATACTACTGGATTTGTTTGGTCCTCAAAGGCTAAATCCTATAAGTGCAATGCTCTTAAGCCGATTCGCAAGAATCGTGATGAGGAGATGAGGTTTACTTTTGATATATCAAAGTGTGATAAAATATTTGATGCTCTCTTGCAAGACAAGATGATTAGAATATCACACACCATACCGCCGTTTGAGGAGCTAAAACGGCATGCTTATTGCAAGTACCATAATTCATTTTCTCATGCTACTAACGATTGTAATGTTTTTCGATGGTAGATACAATCGGCCATTAATGACGGACGATTGAATTTTGCTGAGATGCAAGTTGATAAAACAACCCTTCCCGATAAACACCATGGACTTGGAAGGGAAGAAAATGTTAATTCGGCCTAACATAGCCGAATCCGCTAATAAAGATAATGTTGTTATTGGTGAACCCAGGAATAGCAAGGAGGGCGACAAGGTCTTGGGAAGAAACATTGTGCTTGAGAAACAACCCGATGGCAAGGAAGTGTTGAAGATCACTATAAAAAATGCTACACTCGGGGGCAACCACAAGTGCAAGAGGATACTCATGTTAAATTGATCAGGCCCAAGAATTCAGAAGTTGGCAAGTGGAAAAAGAATGAAACTAAGCACAAGAAAATCAAGCCAACTTTTGATATGTTATTATCCAAATATGCAAGTCAAGCGGACGGTTTTAGCTCTAATCGGCCATCACATTCAAAGCGTTCAAGATCGCCTTCGGAGCAATAGTTTCGACGCTATGCAGGGCCATATGGGTCATGGGTACCGACACGATGGATGTCACAACCCCCCCCCCCTATGAGCCATATTACATGGGAGACTTCAATGGAGGATGGGGGCAACCCCCAATGACTCCTTATGCTTTTCATATGGGGTGGGCAGTACCTAGAAGGCCTGCTCGCGAGAGGCTTTATTATCGCACACAAGGCCGTCTGAGCTATGGTGCTAATCGGCCAACAAGATTTTCTCCAAGCAAGGTCGATAAAAAAGTGTGGCGTGTTAAGTCACCTAATGCGGAAATTTCAGAATGCGACAAGCAAAAGGAGATCACAAAGCCGATTGTTGGTAATCTGGCTAATTCTAATGGTGATATTCTTATTGTTCAACAGGGTTCCATGGCTAATGATCATGAGGCTAGCACGAGCAGGGCCAAACATAGGGATCCCAAATGTATTCTACCTAGGTGGTGTCCTTCAGGTTTAACTAAGACAATGAAAAGGAGATTACAACGCATGAGAAACCACGAGAAGGTAGAGCGCCAAGTTCATAAGCAAAGGGACAAATTGTTCAATGAAATTCGGCCCATGGCGCTCATGAAACAAGTGTAGAGGCCTAAACAAAAAGAAAACGCAGATGCTTCTACATTAGCTGCAGCAACACCTTCACCACCAAAAGAGGATGATGTGACTCCTATTACATCGTCCACACCACCTGAAACATCCCCTTCAATTGAGAAAACTTTAAGCCCAATATACACATTGGGAGATGAAGACGAGATGGTGGATTACGAATCTACGCCGGTTCGGGAAGGTATGATATTAATATGGTGTATTACTTACCTGCCGAGTTTCATGCTATAGGTGAAGAAGAGGATGTGGGCCAGCTAGATTTTGGTCCTAAGAACGCTACCTTCGAGAAGCCAAAAGAACCTGTGAAACACTTGAAGCCATTGTACCTTAAAGGTCATATTAACGGATCGCCGGTTGCTAGGATGCTTGTTGATGGTGGTGTTGTGGTAAATCTTATGCCCTACTCGGTCTTCAAGAAGTTTGGGTTAGATGATGACGCATTGATGAAGACCAATATGGTACTTAATGGATTTGAGGGTAAAGAAAAGACAGAGGCCAAAGGTGTGATGTGCATGGAACTCACTGCGGGAAGCAAAACTTTGGCCACCACATTCTTCATCACCGAGGTGCAAGGTAAAGGAAATATGCCCTAGAGGAAATAATACAGTTATTATTTATTTCCTTAATTCATGATAAATGTTTATTATTCATGCTAGAATTCTATTAACCGGAAACCTAGTACATGTGTGAATACATAGACAAAACATATAGTCCCTAGTATGCCTCTACTTGACTAGCTTGTTAATCAAAGATGGTTATGTTTCCTAACCGATGACAAAGGGAACAACGTATGCTGTTATGCGGTTCGACCGATAAAGATCTTCGTAGAATATGTAGGAGCCAATATGGGAATCCAGGTTCCGCTATTGGTTATTGACCAGAGAGGTGTATCGGTCATGTCTACATAGTTCTCGAACCCGTAGGGTCCCCACGCTTAACGTTCGTTAACGATATAGTATTATATGAGTTATGTATGTTGGTGATTGAATGTTGTTCGGAGTCCCGGATATGATCACGGACATGACGAGGAACTCCGGAATGGTCCGGAGATAAAGATTGATATATGGGATAATAGTGTTTGGTCTCCGGAAGGGTTCCAGAATTCACCGGAAGGGGTTCCGGATGTTTCCCGAAATGTTTGGCTACGAGAACACTTTATTTGGGCCAAAGGAGAAAGCCCACAAGGTTTTTGGAAAGCGCAAAAGGAAGTTTTGCGGAGTCCAGGGGCCAGACGCCAGGGTCCCTGGCGTCTGGGTCCAAACACCGGGAACCCTGGCGTCTGGCCCTGGAGTCCGAGAAGGACTCTTGCCTTTCGGGTGAAACCGACTTTGTGGAGGCTTTTACTCCAAGTTTCGACCCCAAGGCTCAACATATAAATAGAGGGGTAGGGCTAGCACCAAAGACACATCAAGAAACACCCAGCCGTGTGCCGACAACCCCGTCCCCTCTAGTTTATCCTCCATCATAGTTTCCATAGTGCTTAGGCGAAGCCCTGCGGAGATTGTTCTTCACCAACACCATCACCACGTCGTCGTGCTGCCGGAACTCATCTACTACTTCGCCCGTCTTGCTGGATCAAGATGGCGAGGACGTTATCAAGCTGAACGTGTGCTGAACGCGGAGGTGCCGTACTTTCGGTACTTGATCGGGACGGGTCGTGAAGGTGTACGACTACATCAACCGCGTTGATAAACGCTTCCGCTTTAGGATCTTCAAAGGTATGAAGATACACTCCCCCTCTCGTTGCTATGCATCACATAGATAGATCTTGCGTGATCGTAGGAAATTTTTTGAAATTACCGCGTTCCCCAACACAAGGTAACTATAATGTTATATTAGGCCGCGATTGGTTTCATGCTAACCAATGTGTGCCATCTACCATGCATCAATTCTTAATACAATGGGTCGATGATGAGGTAGAAATCATTTACGCGGATAATTCGGCTTGTGTTGCTTTGGTCGATGCATCGGTGGATTGGAATCATCCTGATGTTACTTGCTTAACAGGGCGTGACCTCTCAGAGTTTGATTTCCTTAGTGCTACAAGGAACGGGTTCATTCCCATCTCTTTAAAGTCGATTGGTGGTAATCGGTTCCAAGGTATAATGTGAACAAGAAATTAAAATCAATGGCCGATATATATTTATCGCCCTAAGCACATATAAATGGTCGATGGAGTGTTGACATCGTCCTTAGAACAAACATGGTATAAGTGATTTTTCGGCACGCTGGCTTTGCCGAAAAACAGGGGGGCATGTGTTGACGCTTGAAAGTGGCACAATCATAAAAGTTTCTTAAATATATGTCAAGATTAATTTAAAGTTATGATTGGAAGTCACCATGGGATAGCTCTATTCGAGAAGATCAAGATGGATATGAAGATGGTCTAAAACGGAGCTCGGATGCAAAAGTTATGACAAGTTCAGAGATGCTCATATTGACATCAGATTATAAAATGGCCATAAACTCAATTAATATGGCCTCTGATGGAAAACGTTTCAACATGAAAGTTGTGCATCTCGTCGAATCGGTTGATTTTGATATAAAAATCGTCTTAATCCAAGGTCGTATGCAATTGTGGAGGCAAAACAAGATCAAAAACAGAAGCTACAGAGTCATTTCGGACCGACCGAGTTGATTGACTCGGTGAGACCGAGTAGATCCGGAATATTGCAGAAAGTTACAGAAAGTTGGCCACGTTCACTCGGTGGGACCGAAGCAAACCAATCGGTGAGACCAAGTTGATCCGAAAAATTGGCAAAGATTCCTGTCCGAGTTAGGTTAGGGTTTTTGACGTTTTGGATGGACTTTTTAGTCCTTTTCTTGTACGGGAAGTCCAGTCGCCTCATAAATAGATGAGAGGTAACGGCCGATTGAACAACACACAATCGACAAATCAATATACTATTTTTTACCCTCGTTTTTACTTCTCTCCCTTGTTCTTTCTCTCTAGTTCTTCGTGTTGAAGGGCAGCAATCCTCGAGGTCCTAGGGGCGAGCGAATCGACCTAGGATAGCCCATAGCCGCCGCACGTCCAGACGGGGTCCCTTTTGAGCGTGTGGGGTTTTGGGTGCTCAAAAATGCACACCGGATTGCTTGCGTACCGCGCTTCCTCACGGGTCTTCTTCGACATGAGTTACGGTGTATCACCCTCGACGTTGGAGGTACACGGTGACGTGTTCATGTGCGAACAACAACACTCAAATCTCAATCAATTGTGAAGTCAGGAATCGCCACCCAGATGAAGCCCAAGAGGAGGAAGGAAGATGAGCAAGGAACGAAGGGGTGAGCATTCACGCACCGTGCGAGTTGATGACCCAACATCAGAATATCTGACATTAGATCTATATCACTTAGGAAAAAAAAACAAATACTAAGCGGAGCCTTGACGCAGTGGTAAAAGCCGTTGCCTTATGACCACGAGGTCACAGGTTTAAGTCTTGGAAACATTCTCTTACATAAATGTATGCAAAGACTATGTACAATAGACCCAAACTTGTCGGACCCTTCCTCGGAACTTGTGCAAGCAGGAGCTACATGCATCAGGCTACCCTACTATCTATTGCAATATGCCGCATTTGGCCTGTCATTGCGATATGGCAAGATTTCTTGTCGATTTAAGCAATCCCTTGTTTACCTGGGAAGACATTTGGCCATCGCTTAGCGTCCAAACATGCCTAAAATGAAGAACACGTCGTTCCCGCATGCTGGTGTGGTGATATATGCCCATCAACTAATTCTTGCAAAACCCCGCAAAAAAAAACTAATTCTTGCAAAGACGGAACATATAAGCACACAAAAACACATTAACTTCTAATGGTACTGTAGTTTTGTGCCGTTTCTACATTAACTACTCATATACACAAGTTGAAATACAGAATCAGTTGACGATAATTATCACCATCACAGATTAACACGTAGGAAGACTCCAACAGGAGTGGATTTCATGCTTCTTTATACTTCGTAAGGTCGAAGGTGAGGGTTCTGGAGCAGCTGCATGTCAGATTTGAGTTGAAGGATCAGCGTACATGAAACATGAAAAAAAGGTAATACTAACAAAAGTGCACTTTTCACCTTCTTTCTGAATCCCGATAAACACCAACCAGTGCTTCAGCTTTGTCGTAGAAGCTATCCTTCAGAGATATGACAATACTCTGAAACCCACAACCTCCATCACCATCTTGCTCTTCGCCAGCACGTTCGCATGACTTTGATCGAATAAACCCAGCAACCTTGGCAACATTTAAATTATCTAGAGCTGCATCGACTTCATCCAGTATGAAGAATGGTGATGGCCTGAAACTGCACAATTGCCGCACATGTTTACGTTTTGGACAAAAGGTCTGCATGTGGCTCACACGCACCACAACATATGGGGATGTTCAAAAAGAGCAATTTACCCTACCAAACTGTAGTTACAAAGGCCAAGAAAATATAGATTACGTAATCTATCCTACATTGAAAATGGTACCTACTACATAATCATGGGGTATACTCCCAAAAAAAACATAATCATGGGGTACAGAAGAAACACCAAGATGTATTAGAAGCAAAATTGGCGCCTGAAGAGAACATGTGACCACTTAAAGCACAATATGTAATTTCTGTATAAATAACTAAGTCATTCACTGCAAACAATGTTACAACTAACTAATGAACAAGGCAGTTTTTTTAATCAATAACAGGGAACATGATAAAGGAAATATATTGCCATGTTTACCAGAAATATTTTACCTGTGAATGGCAAAAAGCAATGCCAGTGCAGCAACAGTCTTCTCCCCACCGGATAACTGTTCCATATCTCTAAAGCGCTTCGTAGGTGGCATAGCTGTGTACTTGATTCCATGAAGAAATGGCTCATCTTCATTTTCTAGGTTTAAATATGCTGTTCCTCCGAGCGGATGCGTGTGACTTTTTGTTAACTGCTTATAGATTTTGTCTATGCCTTTAGATATATGATCAAAGGCTTCCATGAACAGCTCATACCTAAGCAAAACAATATTCAGACCCAAAAATATATCCTGAGCAGGCAATATGTTAACTTGAAACCGAAAAAGATACATGAAATTCGACAATGCTTGATTAAGAATAATCAATAATCTGAGGCTATAGTAAGCTGAAATCAAATAATGTCTGATTTCTTTCAAAAGAATGCAGCATATTATCATATTTTCAAAGCCTTTCTGCCCCAAACAAGTTAAGGTAGGCTAGAGTTGAAACCCATAAGATCTCAAAATCATAGTCATAGTTCTGGCACATGGATAGCTAACTTCCACGCACCCCTGTTCATGGCTAGAAGTTCGATCTACCCAACTTCTCTTGATATTATCAGCACGTTATATATGCACTTCCACTATGCACTGGCGCTTCTGGAGGCCTGCAGTGTATGTGTATATCCCCAAACCATCGCACACAATGTTGGACAAGCTTCTCTACCACAACTCCGTCACACATATCATCATTATACGTGATAGAGTTGGGGTAGCACCAATTGATGCTCACGTATTATCATGTTTTCAACAGTGAATATATTAGTAAGATCTTGTGTAAATATATTAGAGCTCTGACATAAATTGAGCACTTAGATGAGTGGTTTCCAAAATAGAACACTTCCTGAGCATACAAATAATAACATAAGTGACATATTAAGTTTAAGCTGCGGTTTCCGGTCAGATAATGCAGGCTCGTCCTGACCATCACATATATTAAGTTTAAGCTGTGCTAGAAAGTGGAATTCCATAGAATTTTGCTAGTCCTATATGCCAATCATTCAAGCGAAACTCCACAGTTCGATCAGCAATTCAGCATACATTTGTATTGAAAATAAAGAAGCAAGTAAACAGTACCATAACTAGAGACGAAAATAATTGGGCAATACCTTCTTTGCTTGACAGAGTTATACTTGTCAGCTACCTCTCTCTCTTCTTTCCTAGCTGCTTCAAACTTCTCGCTCACCTCTTTTTCCTTCGTTTGAAGTGCTTCATATTGGTCCAGTGCTTTTAAGTTTGGAGCAGTGCGTTCAATCTCAGCCATTAGTGCACCTATTTTTTGTTTGAACTCTGCCTCAAGTTTGTCACGGTCAGACAGCCGCACTCCTTTCAGGTAGATTTCACTAAGCTGGTTGTAATCAAGGACAAGTTCCTGTGAGGATGATCCAGTGTCCATTGGATCATTAACTGTAGGAAGCTTTAACTGCTCCAGGTCGCACTTCTCATGAATCTCACGTTGGCGTGATCTAAGTTGAACTATCTGTCCCTCCTACAAGAACAACGAAGGTTTCATTACTGCATCAGCCTTAAGATTGCCAATATAAATTGTCTAAACACAAACCCAAACAAAAACAACGAAGAAATCAATTGTTTAACAGGCTTCAGCCATAACCCTATTAAAACTGTCTAAATGAATATTCGATGAAAGCAGTTGTACTGTTAGAGAAACCTACCTTTAACTTCACTTGGCGATCCAGCTTTGCCAATGCAGCAGCAACACTATCATTCTGTTTCTTTAGTTCCTCAATTGCTGTCTCACATTCATCTGACTTCAACTTCCAGTCTGTTTTAGTGAAGAGTTTCATGAATCAGTACAAAGGTGAATGGAGAAGGAATAAGATGTACTAAAATTTTGGACAAGCTGATATTCGTTATGAAGAGCTCGGTTGACACTCACAAGACGCTTCGTGTGGCATGCTCAGTTTAAAATTCACAGCAAGAGCTCGGTTGACACTCACAAGAACGCTCGATGTTCAAAAAAGCGGAAAGCGGAAGCGGAGCGGAAGGCCACACAGTTTAGAGCAATGAGTTATGCGATTAAGCGTTTTTTGTAAATTGGCCTGAATTTGGCTGTTTTTGAATACACAGGAAAATATGAAACATAGCACATAGGTAACTGAAATAGCATATAAAATGCAGTTCCTCTCACTAGCAGTAGCATCATCTCCTGCCTCCGTAGTTATGCAATTCCTCTGAGTTCCTCTTCAGTGCCAGTGCTCTCTCTTGTGCTGATGCAGCATCACTAGCAGTAGCATCATCTCCTGCCTCCATACTTATGCAATTCCTAGACAAATTTGGCGATGAGTACAGGAGAGAGGCAGAGCTGCAGAGGAGGAATAGGAGCACTGCTGCACTGGATCTGGAACAGATGAGGAAGAAGAAGAACTAAAGAACAGAAGTACAGAACAGAGGAGTAAGATCTGCATAAAGAACAATGAGAGGAGGAATCAGTCTCAATCTTCACCTGACTGAATAGAGTGGACGTCGAGGAGGACCAGGGAGCCGTGCCTCCAGGAGCCGCCGCAACAGCCTCTCCTTACCCCTCCGCTTCTACCCTAGCCACCAGGCCAATTTGGGCCGTGGCCTTTATACCCCCTTTCCCCTCCCGTCTACACTTTTCTGTTCCCGCACGACCGTTTCCATCACTATTTCATCGATTAGGCGCGCGCACGCTCAGCCAGCACCTAGCGCTAAATTGCCCACTTAATTGCGCTAAAAACACTCAACGCTAAAATCTGCATCCAGGGCAGAAGCGAAGCTAGCAACACTCAGCACTTAAAAACGATTAAGCGCCGCTAAAAAAATGCTTTATTGAACATTGAGAACGCTAGCAGATGTATTACATTTCAAAACACCATTTAGAAACAATCAACAGAACTCCATAAGAAAATCTTTGCACAAAATACAAGGATGAACTAGTATACCTCTATGGAAAGGAAACAGCAAGTTCATCAGCCCAAACAGTACATATTCAGGTACGGATACTACTAAGCAAATGCACAATGCCATTACTTCTGGTAGAGCTGGAAAACTAAGCTTAAGGAACAATAAGGTGCAATAACTGTGATATGGGTTCTTTGGTACTTAAATTAAGCAGCAATGAACCAATTAAATGGCAAGGGACATGGATCAGCCAACTGGCATCCCTAAAAGAGCCACCTACTTGGCAATCAAGAACTACGGGTGCAAGTGTGGCAGGCCTGCCTGCTAACCCAGTATCCCACCTCCCAAAGCAAGCCCACATACTTTCTCGTGGGTTGACTGCATATGGCCGCATTGTACCCGCGGATTGAACCAGGCTGGCTGCAGTGGACAGCCAACGTATCCACAAGATGCCTAAAAGATATCCCCACATCTCCTGACAGTACACTCAACGGCGGCGCCTCCATCTCCACTGGCAACCTTTCTCCTAGGCTGTAGTCATTAGCAGCTCCAAAGACCTCCCCTTACTGGATTGTGGCTAGAGCTCGGCCATTCCTCCACCGCCGCTCTATCTCCGATATGGAAGCAATAAAGTGAAGAGAAGAGTTCAATGTGGCTTCAAGACATCAAGATAGACTGATAGAGTATGGAATAAAGATAAAGGTTGACCAAGATAAAGCTCAAAGATTGAATTCTAGACGGTCAACACACAAGCGCAAATAGTGTACCCATGGTTTTTGAGTAGCTGTATAGTCGCCGACTAATCGCCAAGTCGTTTTCTAGAAATCAGAGCGACTGGCGACTATACAGCGACTTGGGTCGACTAATCGCCGAGCTGCAGAGCTGGCGGCAACTTGACAAGTCGCGACTCAAAAACCATGAGTGTACCACATGGGATCTAGTGATATGGTAAGCACTTGCGAATTGTATTTTGTGAACTAACCCATACTACTCCCTCCGTCTGAAATACTTGTCGAAGAAATGCATAAAAATGAATGTATCTAGAACTAAAATACATCTAGATACATCCATTCCTCCGACGAGTATTTCCGGACAGAGGGAGTATATGTTTTCTATGTCTATGGGTTAGGTGATTCTCATGGGCTTGCAACAAAAGAAAGATTTCAAGTAGCCCATGTGAGGATGAAATCAAGTGAAGATGGGCATCAAGGTAGATAAGGGCGAGTTCAAGATAGGTATCTCGAGGAACTAAGCTTGTGGATGATCACGTGATGGACATGTGAAGATGGTCTACACGAAGAGGCTTCCCATAAGGTTATGAGTGATATATTCGAAGAACTTAAACAAACTTCATAGAGACATTGATGAATGGACATATGCTTGAAGCTTGAAGGTCCACTGAAGTATGATGGGTACATGCGAAGATGATATACAAGACAATGCTTCCCATATGGTTTATGGGGGAGCTATTTGTAGTCTTCACCAAGTGACCGTGATCAAGAACTTCATGTTACTGATCACACTCAACGACAGGAATGCGCCTTGATGATGTGCTGTGCTCAGCAGCCATTTTCTTACAACATCAAAGATGGAGATGGAAACAGCCTCTTGCAGAAATGTAGGGAAAGGCTGTGTACTATAGACCCAAAGTGGTCGGACCCTTCCCCAGACCCTGCGCAAGCGGGGGCTACGTGCACCGGGCTGCCCTAGGTTGGGGATGGAACGAGTTGGAGAAGATACAGGTGCTATGAGATTTGTGTTGCCATGTGTCATCTTCTAGGCTGGGTCTAACTTGATGGAGAAAACAACCAGGCTTAGAGGATTTTTTTTTCATATTTCTGGTTGTTTTATTCTTCAGTTTTTAGTATTTGAAAATGCACAACTGAAACCATCAGGCATTCGTTGGGACTAAAAATCGTGGCGTGTGCAGGCTGCCACATTAACCGGCGAAGCTTGCGGGCAGTGCGGGCTGCCGCATCAACCCAGCTCAACCACAAGCAGAGAAGGCAGGTGCAGGCTGGACGCATCCCACCCCACTTGCATCCTTGTCAAGGACAACATGAAAATAGACAAAATACTTCAGAAGTGTACCTTCAGCCTCAGCCTTCAGCTCTTCCATCTGATTTGAAATATGTTCAGCATCAGCCTTAGCACGAGTTTCTCTCTCCTGCAAGCCCTTCAGCTCCTTCTCTAGGGTCTCATGTGTGTTGTTTAACTTTGCAATAGGAGCATGCATATCTCTCTTTTGTTCATATTCCAGCCTGCAGAACAAAATCATGCCCCGAATGCCATATGAGGTATGCACATGAAAGTAAATGTAGACTTGGCCAGTTGATTCCCATGAAAACAATAAATGAAGGATTACTTACTGGTATTTCAGTTTCGATAATTGATTGCTCAGACTTAGCTTCCTCTCCTGCAGTGCTTGAGCATCTTTCAGTTGCTTTTCTTCATATTCACGAATGTTCTTCACACCAACTGACGTGCTAAAATCCTTGTAAATCCTGTCGACTATCTCATTTATTTTTTTCTCCCGCTTTCTTACTTCCCGTTCGTTTTTAGCAAGACGGCTTTCCAACTAAGAAAATTATGTATTAGTGACTGGTGCACAAGTGACACTTGGAACCTGACTTAAACAACAGTTGAACACATTTATATATCACCTCCTCCTTTCCTGGCTCCAGATGATCAATTTCTTTCTCAATATTACGTTTCTCAGATGCCAATTTGTGTAGCTTCTCTTTGAGATTATTCTGCACACAAGAAATAGTATTAGAAACAGCCAGGAAATAGCACTGTTCTAGGAGAGTTTAAAGTATTGTCAAGGGTAGTCAAAATTATCTACCAACCTGTTCGACATTCGAGTAATGTAACTTTTTCTCGAGTCCAGTTATTTTCTCAGATACAGCAAGCTCCTTTCTCTGCAACTCCCTGGGGGAACCAAGTTCGGACATTTCAGCCTCTAGTTTACTTTTCTTCTTCTTCAGAGCTACATCACATATTGCATGAAGACCCAGTAAGGCAAATTACAAGATATTGCACATATCTATTGGTAATAATAGAAAAAAAAAGGATACGTACATTCTATTCTGCTGTCGTCCCATTTATTTGATCTAGCTTCCATTCCACCGCTTACTCCACCAGTCATTGTGCCAGATTTAGTCAAAAGTATCCCATCGACAGTAACGACTAAATACATACATGTGAGAGCCAAGAAAGCATAATTTTTTTTAGAAAATTTCATTTCAGAACATGAGCGCATGCACTTACCCTTGTACCTTTCACCACTCCAACTAAGAGTTTTAGCTTCATCAAGTTTGTCACAGACAAGTGTATTCCCAACAGCATACAGAACTGCTTTCTCCAAAGCTCGATCAAATGTATAATGTTAAGGCACAAATGACAAACAAAACCAAACAATTTGGCACAAATGTTTGCGTTTGACCATACAAATTCGTTGAAATATAGCTCATCGACAACTGACACAAGAAGCAAAAGACTGCACCAAATAACAAAACCACAAGCAAGCAAGTGTGCAAACAAAATTGAATAATAATACTAGTCTAGAAATAAGTGAAAGGGCCTTTGAAGTTTTCTGGGGGAAAAAGAAATGAATTTTTTATAGAAAATGGATATCCACATGGGGGCGATCAAGGTTGATAAATGTCAACAGCTCTTCTCACTCCATGGAATGATGCATTACAAATTTTTACAACAAGTATAAACTGCAAAAGCAATAGTATTCAGTAAGGCAGATAAAATCATCTGGTAGATGAACATTTGATTTGATCACTGAAAACTCGAAAGGATACCCAAAAAAAAGGAGCATGCAGCAAAATTCACCAAGATACAGAAAAAAAGGATATTGTATCACATCAAAGATCAACTGTGCAGATCCTCCAAGGGTACGCAACCTCTCGGTTATTGGCTTCACACGGATCGATTGTAAGGGAATAAATGTCTGTGGAGGAAGACGTTGTTCCTTCAAATACTGCAGCACAGGAGACATAAAGTTACTGCACGTTCTGGATGATGCAAAAGTAAAGGACCAACTTAAATCAGAAAATTCTATAACGTGACAAACACAAATGCAAAACGTGATTGATGGACTGTTCCTATTTGGTTGATATCTTTTGTTTTGCCAGAAAAACGGCTACAAAGTGTGGTTTGCCACTTTTTGGTGTACGAATTGTTTGCCACAACTATGTCAAAATAATGAGTGTAAGACAAGTGGGCAAGGTAGCTAAGAAAGTGTGGCATTCTACGACAGTGGATATGGAACTACAGTAGCCTCATTCAGGTGAAGTTCGCCCAAGGCAAGTCTTGCAATAACAGTATCACGTCCTTAGGGTGCTATCCATCATGCACCAACCATCCGTCCATGTGACTTTGACATCCATTTGATAAGTTGAAACCCATCCAAGTTTATTTTAACGCTTCACATGAATTATAGGAAGATTCCATAGATTGGAACTACATCGATTTTTAGTATACATACATCTCTTCGAAAACCATGCAAGCAAATATTAGTGGCGCACTGGTTGTTCGATTTCATTTAACAAGTGCTATGTATTCTGGAGAAATACGTTTTGAATTAAACAAAAAGTAAGTAACAGCATTCACTAAAACGGACAGTATAATTTGTTTTCCAAATATATAAAAAAAATGTTGGAAGACAAGCTAACTAAAATCATGAAAGCAGCACCTTAATGCATTCCTTTCCTGTGCTTTCATCTTCAACCACTACTGCATCCATGAATTTTCCCATGGCAACAGTGACAGCAAGGTTGTATTTCTTTTGTGAGGGCCGACAAAGTTCAGTCATGCGACCATGGACTCCAGGGAATAGCCTCTTAAGACTCTTAACAGTTTCTGAAAATCGAGCATCCCGCTCACTTTCATGCTTCACAGCTTTGAGTTCACGTAACTGCGTATCTATCTCATCCACCTTCTGCTTCAATGTCAAATACTTAGCTCTGCATGAAGTTTAAAAAATAATGTATTGGACATCAAAATTCAAAACTAACATTTATGGTAGAGCAAAAGTTAATACACTGAATGATTCGAACAAGCAACCCATCGAGATCAAAGTACTTTGCTATGGACTAACCCTGAAGATTGGCGTTCCTTTGCAATCTTGTTATGATCCTCACGTAAACGTGTAAGCTCATCTTCATGCTTGGGGATTGAATGAAGAATCTTATTAAACTTTGTCTGCAATTCACTCTCCTGTGATGATATCTCATCAACACGGCTACGCAGCTGTTGCATATTCTCCTCTAAATTCTTTTTGGCTTCAATATCAGCATTTAGCTCTTTGTCTAATACTTCCTTCTCATCTCGCAGCTTTGCTGTCCTCATTCCTGCATCTTCCTTGCTGTAACAGAAGTTAAGGTCCAATGAAGCCGTCATAGGGATGCACGCACAAATATCAAAAGAATGCAAAGACATTGTTCAAAAAGTTTAAATTTATCCATTTTGTCGCAGTTATTCATAACTAATAAAAAACTGAAAAAGCTCACAGATTTTGCGAGGTAGCGAAGGTGATTGTAAAACCAAATCATACAGTATGGCCTCGTTGCATGTACTATCTACCTATAGACTTGTCTTACCCCCCCCCCCCCCCCCCCCCTCTCACAAATAGATGTTCTAGCATTCAAAGTTTGTTAAGAAATACATATCATTCTATGATTTTGAGACTCGCATCGCTCATTCAACTCCCAAGTACTCCCTCCATCCCATAATGTAAGACCATTTTTGACACTAGTTTTATGCCTAGAAACTAGAAAGATAGACAAGACACAATGGTGTTACTCTCCTTAGATAGTACACATGGAGATACGACAGTCAGACTCACATTCTATGATATTCCTGGACTTGGTCATCGGCTAATTGCAGTTTCACTCCTTTATCTTGGCCTTGCTCGTTCAACTCCTCAATAGCACTTGTGACATCAGCCAAAGCACTCTGCAGCCTTTTCATCTCTTCCAAATGTTTATTGTTATCATCCTTCTTTTTGTCAATCTCTTTGTTGCAGCTTTTGATTTTGGATTTGAGCCGAGATATTTGCTCTTTCAATCTAAGAAGCTCGGGTTGCTGAAGAAGAAACATATCAATTAGGATGTAATTAACATGCCCAATTCATAATTTCAACGACATTGGTACACTCTAAATCTCTAGAAGGCAAGGCCTTGTTTCACCTACTAATAAGAATTCTACCACAAATTCTAAATTGCAAGAAGCTAAAAATTAAACACATAATTAAGAACAAATACAATGATCAGCAGCTTAATAGATGAATGTGAGTCTAAGTTGTATGATGCCATGAGAAAACAGAACAGAAGAAAAGAATTTGATAAACTGCTCATACAGCCGCAAACAGAAATGTCATGATGGAAGTGGTGGGGTTTAGGAGTGAAAATAAGGCACCTACCTTTTTGTCAATATCAACCTTTTTCTTCGACATACTCTTCTCGCATAAGGTAATTTTCTTGAGAAATGCACTTTGCTCCTTCCTTTTTGCGGCAAGTCCATTGTCAGAGGATTGATTATCTTCGCGCGCTTGCTGAAGAGAACGTCTATCATCCTCAAGCTCGGCTTCTATTTTTTCCATGTCTTTTTCAATGCTGTAGAGTTGCCATAGGAGATGCTCTGTTTTTAACAGTTTCTGAAAACAAGCAAAGACATAGGGCGCATAATGTGAATATTTGGTAAGCAAGTAACCCAAACTTGAGATTTTTCAGAACAAAAGAAATGAGTGTGGGAGAAGTACCAGGTCCTGCTGTAAGCGCAGATGCTTCTCTGCCTCTTCCTTCTGCGCCTTCTTCTGCTTCCTCTCCATGACGATGGTCCTTTTCTCTTGATAGACAAGTGCAGATTTCTCTTCGGCACTGGTTTTCTGTTCCTCCAATTCGTCGTACTCCCTCCTGAGCTCGTCAGAGCCGGCAATCTGCTCCAGGAGTGCAGTGAGCTCCTTAGGATTCTTGGAGGCAATGGATTCCACGTCACCCTGCAACGCAAATGCTCATGTCACGTCTCTGGAATTATTGCTAATCGAGGAGGAAGAATTAGTGAAGACCTGGAAAACGAGGAAGTTGCGGGCCTTGACGAGAATGCCGAGGGATCTGAGCTTGGCGTTGTAGTCGTCCCACGTGACGAGACGGCCATCGATACGGTACTCGCTGCCACCGGCGCCGGTAATGGTGCGGGTGAAGTGAAGCTCGCCGCCGGTGCCTGGGAGGTTGTAGACGAGGCGTACGGAGGCCCTGCGACCCTTGGCCTCCTTGTCGCGGTCGTCGAGGGCGTAGATGAGGTCCTTGAGCTGGGCGCCACGGAGGTGTGCTGAGCGGACGCCGAGCACAAAACTGATGGCGTCCATGAGATTGGACTTGCCGGCGCCATTGGGACCGATGATGGCCGTGAAGTCGAAGAAGGGACCGATGGTCTGCGTTCCCTTGTACGACTTAAAATTCTCCACCTCCAGCCGATGGATCCGCCCACCGCCGCCTTTGCTGCTGTGTCCAACGGAGGCCGCCGCGGCCGCCATGTCTTGCCCGCCTCCTAGTTCCCCTTGCCCTTCCTAACTGAAATAGGGTTTTCGTCGAAAGGAGATTCGAAGTGCACGGGGAAGGAGACGGATGCCTGTTGCATCCATCCAGGGCCGTTTTCTGCTCACATTTAGGCCCACCGATTCAATGGACTACGCAATATTCCGCGGAAACATTCCTCTTTGTGACGAAGAAAAATCTCCATCGCCTAAAAATGATGAGTTTAGATTTTAAAAAAAATAGATCAACGTTACATGAAAGCAACTAATTAACGAGCGCTCCTTCAGAAGCCTCGCAACGATCAGTGTCACTTGGCGCACTCTCAACCATTCGCCACGTGTCACGCTCTGGATGCTCCCTCCAGATTTTATTTTTTCGCATGTGTTTTCGGCTTTTTAACGGGTTTTCTCCGGGTTTTTTCGACGTTTTGGTTTTTCACCGGTCTTTCTTAGCTTTTCGATCAAAAAGAAATTTGAAAAAAAAATGTTGTGCAAAAAAACGCAATTTCTATTTTTTTTCTTTCGCGAGAGTCACGGCCGTGCCTCTCGGAAACGGAAAAAAGAACACGTTTTCTGTTTTTTTTTCTTTCACAAGAGTCACGATTTTGTTTCCGCGAGAGGCACGTTGTGCTTTTGTGATAGGCCCGGGCGTGCCTCTTTCGAAAAGGGAAAAAATCCAGGCTTCCGGTTCATTTTTTTCGTCCGGTTTTTTGTGGAAAAAAATCGTCAAAACCTATCAACATTAGATCTAGTTTTGAAGATCTCGACGCAAGGAATCCAACGGTGAAAACGGTTGGGGATTTGGACGCACAGTTTAAGAGATAAAACATTTTAAATAAACGGATCTAAAAAAAGGAAAACTCCCGGGTTGCACCAAGTGGCGCATAGCGCGCCACTTGTCGCAACCTGGGAGACTGGAGTGATCTTCGCAACGGGTATTCCTCAACTAGTGATTTCGACGTTACATCAGCCACTCTGTGTTGATAAAAGACATATACAAGAAGACTGAACTGACTGAAATAACATTTGTAGATAGTGCAGCATAGTAGATGCAATATTTTCAATAGAATTTTCATCATTTCCAGCGGCCACACGAGCAACAAGTACCTCTTGCTGCATCTGGAGGACTACATCTCAAGGCAAGCTAGGAAGCGGTATAATAGCCTTTTGTTTATTAACAAGCATGATTTTTACTTGGCCAATCAATTGGGTAAGCCAACATGATATTAAGCATACCAACTCCAAGATTATGAGCATCATTAGGAGCAAAAACATGTAAGTTAACATGTACATTGTGAGCCGTCTGGTTAACCTCTTCATTCAGTGGGTTGCCTCCAAATTGAATATTGTTTGAAATTGCCCCATCCGACAAACAAACAGTAGTGGTAATACTATTCTTTTCATCCTGAATATGAAGAGCCTCCTCTTCACCAACTTACCGTAGGTTCTCATTCACGGTCATTATCAAGTGCCACATTATTATTGGATTGGTTGTTGAAAAGCCCAATGAACATCTTCATCTGTCATCCATGTCGGCATCCTCTTGATATGATCATGCCCATGTTGTGGCCCTAGAGGGTTCAAACCAAGAAAATCAAAAGGTTGATGGAGCATTGGGTGTGGGTCAACCCTAGTGTGACGCCCCCGATTTAATCGTACACTAATCATGCACGCAAATGTGTACGATCAAGATCAGGGACTCACGGGAAGATATCACAACACAACTCTACAAATAAAATAAGTCATACAAGCATCATAATACAAGCCAGGGGCCTCGAGGGCTCGAATACAAGTGCTCGATCATAGACGAGTCAGCGGAAGCAACAATATCTGAGTACAGACATAAGTTAAACAAGTTTGCCTTAAGAAGGCTAGCACAAACTGGGATACAGATCGAAAGAGGCGCAGGCCTCCTGCCTGGGATCCTCCTAAACTACTCCAGGTCGTCGTCGGCGGGCAGCACGTAGTAGTAGGCACCTCCGGTGTAGTAGGGGTCGTCGTCGACGGTGGCGTCTGACTCCTGGACTCCAGCATCTGGTTGCGACAACCACGAAGAAGGAAAGGGAAAAAAAGGGGGGAGAAAGCAACCGTGAGTACTCATCCAAAGTACTCGCAAGCAAGGAACTACACTACATATGCATGGGTATATGTGTAAAGGGCCATATCAGTGGACTGAACTGCAGAATGCCAGAATAAGAGGGGGATAGCTAGTCTTATCGAAGACTACGCTTCGGGTCACCTTCGTCTTGCAACAGGTATAAGAGAGTAGATTGAAGTCCTTCAAGTAGCATATCCAGGTAGCATCTCATAGCATAATCCTACCCGGCGATCCCCTCCTCATATCCCTGAGGTAGAGCGACCACCGGTTGTATCTGGCACTTGGAAGGGTGTGTTTTATTAAGTATCCGGTTCTAGTTGTCATAAGGTCAAGGTACAACTCCAAGTCGTCCTGTTACCGAAGATCACGGCTATTCGAATAGATTAAACTTCCCTGCAGGGGTGCACCACATAGCCCAACACGCTCGATCCCATTTGGCCGGACACACTTTCCTGGGTCATGCCCGGCCTCGGAAGATCAACACGTCGCAGCCCCACCTAGGCAAAACAGAGAGGCCAGCACGCCGGTCTAAACCTAAGCGCGCAGGGGTCTGGGCCCATCGCCCTGAGCACACCTGCACGTTGCGTGGGCGGTCGAAAGCAGACCTAGCCTAGTGGCGTTCCAGTCCAATTCGGCGCGCGCCGCTCCGTCGCTGACGTCTGAAATGCTTCGGCTGATACCACGACGTCGGGATACCCATAACTACTCCCACGTAGATGGTTAGTGCGTATAGGCTCGTAGCCAGACTCAGATCAAATACCAAGATCTCGTTAAGCGTGTTAAGTGTCCGCGAACGCCGAACAAGGCCAGGCCCACCTGTCTCCTAGGTGGTCTCAACCTGCCCTGTCGCTCCGCCACAAAGTAACAGTCGGGGGCCGTCGGGAACTCAGGCCCACCACTACCTGGATGGAGCCACCTGCCCCTTCAGCCCCCATCTCCAAGCAGTATCACAGGTAATGTAACAGTGTAAAGTATATAGTATATGCCCGTGATCACCTCCCAAGTGATCACGGCCCGATAGTATAGCAAGGCAGACTGACAAGAATGTAGGGCCAATGATGATAAACTAGCATCCTATACTAAGCATTTAGGATTGCAGGTAAGGTATCAACAGATGTAGCGACAATGTCAGGCTATGCATCAGAATAGGATTAACGAAAGCAGTAACATGCTACACTACTCTAATGCAAGCAGTATAGAGTAGAATAGGCGATATCTGGTGATCAAAGGGGGGGCTTGCCTGGTTGCTCAGACAAGGAGGGGTCGTCGGTGACGTAGTCGTACTCGGTGGCATCAGCGTCGGTCTCGTAGTCTACCGGAGAGAAGAGGGGGAAGAAATAATGAATACAGAGCAAACAAAGCATCACAAAATATAACAAGGCAATACGCGGTGTTCGGTGTGCCCTAACGTGGTAGTAGGTGATACCGGTGAAGGGGGAAAAACATCCGGGAAAGTATTCCCGGGGTTCCGTGTTTTCGGGCAGAGGAGCCGGAGGGGGGGGAAAGTTGCGAGTTCGATAGGTTAGGAGGGTGTGGCGGACGAACGGGTTGCGTATCCGGAATCGTCTCGTCGTTCTGAGCAACTTTCATGTTGAAAATATTTTCATCTGAGCTACGGTTTATTTTATATTAATTTTTAAAAGATATTATTAATTTCTTGAATTTAATTAATTATTTAATTAAATTCGAAATTGGATTTATGACATCGGCATGATGTCATGCTGATGTCAGCAGTCAACAGGGGTTGACTGGTCAACCTGATCAGTGGGTCCTGCTTGTCATTGACTGAGATTAACTAAAACAGATTAATTAGTTTAATTAGTAATTAGGTTAATCTAATCAGGATTAGTTTAGTTAAACGGGATTATTAACTTAATTAATTTGCTAATTAATTAACTGATAATTTGTTTATTTACTTTAAATTCTCTTCTCTTTTTTTTAAGGGACGGCCCACCTGTCAGGGGCACAATGTGCCCCTGCAGTGGTTGTGTGTACGCGGGGGAAAAGGGAGACAGAGGACTCCGGCGGCCTCATCTAGGAGCCACGGCGAGCTCCGGCGGGGCGCGCGGCCGTCAGTCGAACGCAGCGACCAGAGGCACGCGAGGTGCGACGTGGTATCCGGTAGCAGCAGGCAGAAGGGCGAGCGCGGCGGACGGGTGAGGCACGGCGGGTGCAGCGGGACGGCGACGTCATGCCGGAATGCGACCCCGGCGACAAAATGTTCATCTGCGAACACTTGGAGAACCAGCACGACGAGGCGCGTGCAGTGGTGTAAGTGGTTCGTGTAGGGGCGGGTGAAAGTGACCACGACGACGACGTCCGACAGTGGTGACGACTTGCCCTCGTCGGAGGTGAGCCAACGGGGCACGGGGAGGAGTGAGAAGAGGGTGAGGAGGACCGTGAGCTCACAGCGATGCTCGAGGAGGGGCTCGGTGAGGGTGATGGTGCAGCATCCGCAGCGGATCCGGCGATGGCGTGCGGCGGCCAGCGTCGGGGAAGAAGCAGCGGGTGATGTGAGGGCGGCCTCCCAGCTCCGATCCAATGGCATAGACGAAGGAGAAGACGATGGCGCTCCTCCCGGTCAGACTCTCTGGGCGCGGGAAGGACGATGGCCACGCGGCGACCGTGGACAAGGTAACGACGATGGCGACGCCCTCTGGATCGAAGGGAGAGACGGGCGTCGGCGTTGGGTCGGTTACCCCCGATCCAGATCGGGGGGGAGAGGGAGGAGTGGACCGTGGGGAAGGGAGTGGGGGTCATGGGATGGGGACGACGGGATCGGGATCGAGCCCGATCCAGATCGTGGGGGCGGCGGCGGGGGGGGGGAATGGGAGTGGTGCTAGGGTTCGGGTTGGGGGAGGGGGCTAAGCAGGAGGGTCGGGTGGGCCGTTTCAGTAGGGTCGGCCGGATGGGTGGGATGGGCCAAGGCCCATGGGGAGCCGCGGGGGTTTCCTTTCTTTTGTTTTGTTTTTTACTTTTTATTTAATTCTTTTCTGTTTTAAATCAGTTTAAATTATTTAGACATTTTCTAAAAATGTGTTTACTTCACCATAATTATCTATGCAATATTTGACACGGTCCGAACATTTTTGTTTTAAAGTTTGAAAACTTTGTTTGTTTGCCAAAAATTCAAGTTTGAATTCGAATCGTTTTCGAACTAATGCGAGATTAGCCACAGTAATCAAGGTGACGTGGCAACACTAGCAGAGGATCACTGTAGCTTAATTACCCGGGCGTCACAATTCTCCTCCACTACAAGAAATCTCGTCCCGAGATTTAAGCGGTGGAGTAAGGGGCGAAGGTGTTGGTAGCTAAAAACCTAACGAGTCTTCTCGGTCTTGGCTTCCCTTTCGAAGAGGTTGATCCCTTTCGTTGATGTCTTCATTTCACTGCTTCAGGTCACCATGATCAATTTGTCATCCTTTCTTCGGGATCTCCATCGTACTTACGAATAGGTAAGGGGCAGCTCTACAACGATAGGATGTTACAAGGGAAAATCTTCTGGGGGTTTCCCAAGTATGAACATATGAGTATCTCTCGAGTTGAACAAATGAAACACATCGAGAGCAAAGTAAGACGGTGCAATAAGAAGTTTCAAGCGGATAGGCAATCGTTCATTGCCTGAAACAGAGTGTGAATGGGGTTCAGAGCAACAGGAATAAGTATTGTGTCCGATACCAGAATAGAGCATTAGGAAGGTGGCCCGTGAATTAAATATGAAGCCAAGCGTGGGAAATAACCATTAGTAACAGGGCTGTACAGGAGAGTCAGGTTTTGATCCTGTGGAACTGTGGGTTATGGGCCCACCATGTGGGTTAAACGTTGAGAGAGCGGTGACATCTTGCACGGTTATGATAGCAAGGCATGCCAGAGAATAACCTGTCAGTTAGGTCGGTAACAACGTCGATACCAAGGGCGAGGGACGAAGAGAACCATTTTCCTGCTCGTTGAACGAGGCGGGCCAATAGGCAAGGTTCTCGTCCATTGGTGGCTACCGAAATGTCATCAACAATAGTAACAGGGTCTTGCTGACAGAATTGTACACCGAGGTATATTCATAAGCAGGAGAATATTACTGCTTAGATCATATAGATCACAAGAAAGGTTAAACCAAATAATGGAAAGGAAAATATGGTTATCAGATTAAGCAGAACAATGGAAAGGAAAATGTGTTTAAACACATATTTCAGGGTATATCCTTCCCAAGGACAAGCAGTGCATGATATCCACGACAGGATATAATGTAGAAAACTCCTTAGGTAGGGGAGAGAAATTTCATGACATTACCCATACAGCGGTGTTTGGATAATTTAGCAGGAAACATTTAGCATTGGCTTCAAATGTCCTTGTTGAAAATCGAAGTACCACAAACATGCTTCGAGATAGCATTACATGGTCTTCAAGCAAGTTAAGGCTTTGGAAACAAAAAGGGTCCATCAGGAAGAACTTATAGAATAAGTCTTACAATTTCCTCATGGGTGAATGGATAACCTTGCTGAAAAGGAATCTATAATGATAGGTCCTCCAGACGGGGGGGGGGGGGGTGCTAGGCATGACATCATGTTACCGGGTCATCAAAGGATCAACATCATAACTCTTGGAA
Organism: Triticum aestivum; assembly: GCF_018294505.1. Lineage (NCBI taxonomy): Eukaryota > Viridiplantae > Streptophyta > Magnoliopsida > Poales > Poaceae > Triticum > Triticum aestivum. The sequence continues at coordinate 314,528,271 of NC_057813.1, read as the reverse complement.
AGTTGTCCCAACCATCATATCCGACCAAGATTCAGATCCGATTGGTGTCATGATACCTCAGATTCAGGGGGTCCGAGAGGAAAAGGTGCAACACAAATCGACGAAATGACATTGCAAGATTCTCGAGAAATGAACTATGGGAGCGGGTTTCTGAAGCAATAGTTCACCATTAAACCAAGGAGAGGACAAGGAGGTGTCTGGTGAACTCAGCGGCAATTCACCGATATTCCCAAAAGATGGATTTCCACCATTAGGTGAACAAGGGGATAACATTTGTCAGATCAAATGATATAAGGAGTATGCTCGAGGAAAACATACACAAGTAAACATTGGTTGAAAGGTGCGCCCGAAATATGGGTTGGGTTGCACGACCAATGTCAGAATGGTGATTCAGTAATCAATAGCCTAAGAATAAACTTTCGACCATTAACTTCAAAAATAGGGTTGCTAGAAGGAAAGAATCCAAACAACACCGTTCACTTGTTGGAATTAACACGGGGACCAAGAAAGAATGGTGATGGTGAGAGGTATTTCCATGTCAAGAATTCTCAAGAGGTGGAACAAATCTCAGAACATTCTCGACATAAGGGATGGTAATACTCCCGAGGTAAGGAAGATCAACTGCTGGGTAGCAGTGATCTCAAGGTTTACACAAAGCGCGAACAAGTTGTGTTGAACGAAAGGCAATAAAGTGGTCGATGAGAACAGGAATCATCGAGGGGCAAGGATGGTATTACCCATCATGAGTTCAATTGAATTCCTGGAAGAGCTCATAAGGTTGATGGTGATCACGACACAATTGTCGAGAGATTTCATGCAGATGTAGTCAATCAGCGACGACATCAAGTCAAAGGAATAATGAAGCAAGAGGTTATTGGAACCACAGTTACGACACAAACTCGAACTCAAGCTTGTTGTTTAAGGTGAAAGGTTATGACGAGGAAAATCGACGTAAGGTTAGTTCATCGTCGAAAATTGGTGCTCCGAGAATAAGGACCAGGTAGCACCGTTAGAATTCGTCACGACATCGATATAGCCAAACAGGCTAGGGATGGCGTGATCGGGTAACAAACTCGTACTTATAGAAGCTTGCTGAAGAGTTGTTGAACCATAGAGCGGACTCGGTTCAGTTATCGGTGTCTTTGAGTGTTCAGTAACACAGAGCCCGCGAAAAATTGGAATCAGTGGGAAGGTAGCACTTGATGAAGAACTCATAAGAAGTTATGCAGTTCCATGATAATCTCGAGATACCAGGGGGGTAATACTCGACACAAGATCAAAGTAAAGGTTGGTCTGGTGTATTGATCCATAGAAGACAACTGTTTTAACTTGTCCGTGAAATGAGATCAAAGAAGAACAATCATGGTCGGAACCACGATTGCAAAAGGCCAGATCCTAGATATAAGAGGAGCTTATACCAAAGGAATAATTCATTTAAGAGAAGCTTTAATGATAAGATCTACATCGTGTCCATGGGCATGAACACAAGTTCAAGGTCGACTCCCACTTCCTCAATGCATAATCTTCCATTCACCTCTCGTATTTCGAAGATGACATTAGTTGTTGAAAGTTTTACCTGGTGCAATACCAGATAAGTATGACTCGTGAAATCTTTCGGGTTCACACGGTTTAGAGAAGGCATATGTTCAACCCATAGGGGCTTCTTAGAAACATATACCACAAGTTTCAAGAGTAAATAACACAAGCCCGAAAGAAGAGCATGGTTGGCCAAGCAGAGGATACAACTTAACAAAGGCAATATGTATCAGGGGAAGAACTCACAAGGTGATCAAATGTGAAGGACACTGTCGGATAACAATCCAACAAAGGACTTGATAGTCCACAAAGGACCTGATATGAGTATCGGTACTCAACCAGAAGAGGAAGGAATGCAAATGCAACAGGTTATGGAATCATCTGAATAATTCAAAGCTTAAATAAAAAGGAATTATGATTTCCACAACAAAGGATCAGAAGCAGACGTTCTGATCAAGGATGGATCAATTGAATATACCAGAGGCACAATCGACGACAGGTAGTTTGGTCGAGAACCAGCTCATGTTTGAAAGACGTCTGAGCTGGAGAGATAATTTAAAAGGATCAACTGATGATTACTTGCATTCGCCACATATTGAGTCAACAGACTCAAAATGATAATGACAAGGAATGTCAATAAGATTTCTATACTTATGGGATTATTCATAATGAAAGCAAACAAGAAATTCCAGAGCAATAGGTTGCTGAGGATTTTTGGAATATCGGGTGGTATTTCGAAGACTTTTGTGTAACACATAAACAACTGGGGGATGAGCGGATATTCTATAAATGCGAGAATTAACCGTAGGGGTATTCAAGTGACAAGAACAGCAAGGCAGTAAGCTCAAGGGATTATCGAAACAACGACGAGTGTTTCGGGATATCTTGTAATAACAAGACCAACTGGGAATAAAAGTAAAAAATGACAGGTGTAAGTATTTATCCATAGGGATTTTTCGGTGGTAGGGAATTGCAAATGCGATGAACATAAGTTCTCGGGTTAACAGCGGAGAGTATCTTCACGGTCTTCTGGTGCAGCAGACGATCATCAGTAACAAGGGGCTCTCCGGGTGAAAGTGACAACGAGATCCTATTGTTAGATTTAGTAAACTTCATTTAACCCGAATAGAGGAGAGATCAGAGTCCCAGAGTAAAGGTCGAGGAGTAAAAGATCCTACTACCACCCAATGGCGACGTGTGCCCGTAAGACACACAGCCATGTTAGTAAAAGTTTTGCAATGTCTAGACTCAACTTCGGCCAAGGAGTTGGAAAGGGGGATTCCTACAGGCAGTCGGCTCTGATACCAACTTGTGACGCCCCCGATTTAATCGTACACTAATCATGCACGCAAATGTGTACGATCAAGATCAGGGACTCACGAGAAGATATCACAACACAACTCTACAAATAAAATAAGTCATACAAGCATCATAATACAAGCCAGGGGCCTCGAGGGCTCGAATACAAGTGCTCGATCATAGACGAGTCAGCGGAAGCAACAATATCTGAGTACAGACATAAGTTAAACAAGTTTGCCTTAAGAAGGCTAGCACAAACTGGGATACAGATCGAAAGAGGCGCAGGCCTCCTGCCTGGGATCCTCCTAAACTACTCCAAGTCGTCGTCGGCGGGCAGCACGTAGTAGTAGGCACCTCCGGTGTAGTAGGGGTCGTCGTCGACGGTGGCGTCTGACTCCTGGACTCCAGCATCTGGTTGCGACAACCACGAAGAAGGAAAGGGAAAAAAGGGGGGAGAAAGCAACCGTGAGTACTCATCCAAAGTACTCGCAAGCAAGGAACTACACTACATATGCATGGGTATATGTGTAAAGGGCCATATCAGTGGACTGAACTGCAGAATGCCAGAATAAGAGGGGGATAGCTAGTCTTATCGAAGACTACGCTTCGGGTCACCTTCGTCTTGCAACAGGTATAAGAGAGTAGATTGAAGTCCTTCAAGTAGCATATCCAGGTAGCATCTCATAGCATAATCCTACCCGGCGATCCCCTCCTCATATCCCTGAGGTAGAGCGACCACCGGTTGTATCTGGCACTTGGAAGGGTGTGTTTTATTAAGTATCCGGTTCTAGTTGTCATAAGGTCAAGGTACAACTCCAAGTCGTCCTGTTACCGAAGATCACGGCTATTCGAATAGATTAAACTTCCCTGCAGGGGTGCACCACATAGCCCAACACGCTCGATCCCATTTGGCCGGACACACTTTCCTGGGTCATGCCCGGCCTCGGAAGATCAACACGTCGCAGCCCCACCTAGGCAAAACAGAGAGGCCAGCACGCCGGTCTAAACCTAAGCGCGCAGGGGTCTGGGCCCATCGCCCTGAGCACACCTGCACGTTGCGTGGGCGGCCGAAAGCAGACCTAGCCTAGTGGCGTTCCAGTCCAATTCGGCGCGCGCCGCTCCGTCGCTGACGTCTGAAATGCTTCGGCTGATACCACGACGTCGGGATACCCATAACTACTCCCACGTAGATGGTTAGTGCGTATAGGCTCGTAGCCAGACTCAGATCAAATACCAAGATCTCGTTAAGCGTGTTAAGTGTCCGCGAACGCCGAACAAGGCCAGGCCCACCTGTCTCCTAGGTGGTCTCAACCTGCCCTGTCGCTCCGCCACAAAGTAACAGTCGGGGGCCGTCGGGAACTCAGGCCCACCACTACCTGGATGGAGCCACCTGCCCCTTCAGCCCCCATCTCCAAGCAGTATCACAGGTAATGTAACAGTGTAAAGTATATAGTATATGCCCGTGATCACCTCCCAAGTGATCACGGCCCGATAGTATAGCAAGGCAGACTGACAAGAATGTAGGGCCAATGATGATAAACTAGCATCCTATACTAAGCATTTAGGATTGCAGGTAAGGTATCAACAGATGTAGCGACAATGTCAGGCTATGCATCAGAATAGGATTAACGAAAGCAATAACATGCTACACTACTCTAATGCAAGCAGTATAGAGTAGAATAGGCGATATCTGGTGATCAAAGGGGGGGCTTGCCTGGTTGCTCAGACAAGGAGGGGTCGTCGGTGACGTAGTCGTACTCGGTGGCATCAGCGTCGGTCTCGTAGTCTACCGGAGAGAAGAGGGGAAGAAATAATGAATACAGAGCAAACAAAGCATCACAAAATATAACAAGGCAATACGCGGTGTTCGGTGTGCCCTAACGTGGTAGTAGGTGATACCGGTGAAGGGGGAAAAACATCCGGGAAAGTATTCCCGGGGTTCCGTGTTTTCGGGCAGAGGAGCCGGAGGGGGGGGGGGGAAGTTGCGAGTTTGATAGGTTAGGGGGGGTGTGGCGGACGAACGGGTTGCGTATCCGGAATCGTCTCGTCGTTCTGAGCAACTTTCATGTTGAAAATATTTTCATCTGAGCTACGGTTTATTTTATATTAATTTTTAAAAGATATTATTAATTTCTTGAATTTAATTAATTATTTAATTAAATTCGAAATTGGATTTATGACATCGGCATGATGTCATGCTGATGTCAGCAGTCAACAGGGGTTGACTGGTCAACCTGATCAGTGGGTCCTGCTTGTCATTGACTGAGATTAACTAAAACAGATTAATTAGTTTAATTAGTAATTAGGTTAATCTAATCAGGATTAGTTTAGTTAAACGGGATTATTAACTTAATTAATTTGCTAATTAATTAACTGATAATTTGTTTATTTACTTTAAATTCTCTTCTCTTTTTTTTTTAAGGGACGGCCCACCTGTCAGGGGCACAATGTGCCCCTGCAGTGGTTGTGTGTACGCGGGGGAAAAGGGAGACAGAGGACTCCGGCGGCCTCATCTAGGAGCCACGGCGAGCTCCGGCGGGGCGCGCGGCCGTCAGCCGAACGCAGCGACCAGAGGCACGCGAGGTGCGACGTGGTATCCGGTAGCAGCAGGCAGAAGGGCGAGCGCGGCGGACGGGTGAGGCACGGCGGGTGCAGCGGGACGGCGACGTCATGCCGGAATGCGACCCCGGCGACAAAATGTTCATCTGCGAACACTTGGAGAACCAGCACGACGAGGCGCGTGCAGTGGTGTAAGTGGTTCGTGTAGGGGCGGGTGAAAGTGACCATGACGACGACGTCCGACAGTGGTGACGACTTGCCCTCGTCGGAGGTGAGCCAACGGGGCACGGGGAGGAGTGAGAAGAGGGTGAGGAGGACCGTGAGCTCACAGCGATGCTCGAGGAGGGGCTCGGTGAGGGTGATGGTGCAGCATCCGCAGCGGATCCGGCGATGGCGTGCGGCGGCCAGCGTCGGGGAAGAAGCAGCGGGTGATGTGAGGGCGGCCTCCCAGCTCCGATCCAATGGCATAGATGAAGGAGAAGACGATGGCGCTCCTCCCGGTCAGACTCTCTGGGCGCGGGAAGGACGATGGCCACGCGGCGACCGTGGACAAGGTAACGACGATGGCGACGCCCTCTGGATCGAAGGGAGAGACGGGCGTCGGTGTTGGGTCGGTTACCCCCGATCCAGATCGGGGGGAGAGGGAGGAGTGGACCGTGGGGAAGGGAGTGGGGGTCGTGGGATGGGGACGACGGGATCGGGATCGAGCCCGATCCAGATCGTGGGGGCGGCGGCGGGGGGGGGGGGGGAATGGGAGTGGTGCTAGGGTTCGGGTTGGGGGAGGGGGCTAAGCAGGAGGGTCGGGTGGGCCGTTTCAGTAGGGTCGGCCGGATGGGTGGGATGGGCCAAGGCCCATGGGGAGCCGCGGGGGTTTCCTTTCTTTTGTTTTGTTTTTTACTTTTTATTTAATTCTTTTCTGTTTTAAATCAGTTTAAATTATTTAGACATTTTCTAAAAATGTGTTTACTTCACCATAATTATCTATGCAATATTTGACACGGTCCGAACATTTTTGTTTTAAAGTTTGAAAACTTTGTTTGTTTGCCAAAAATTCAAGTTTGAATTCGAATCGTTTTCGAACTAATGTGAGATTAGCCACAGTAATCAAGGTGACGTGGCAACACTAGCAGAGGATCACTGTAGCTTAATTACCCGGGTGTCACACCTAGGAAGGGGATTGGTCTTCATCAGGGGGCGCGTGATGGGGATTCTTGCATGGAAAACAAAAAAATCTACAAAACACTCAAGATATATTCTATGGAGATGCTAGCAGCGAGAGGGAGAGACTACATACCCTTATAAACCAAAAGTGTCATACGTATGGATCGGTCATACACTTCATAATGACCTTGGCGTAGTCGTACTCCCTTCGCGATCCAATCCAATCCAGCATCGCACGAACGGCACCTCCCAGATATTCACACGTGCGGATCGGCGATGTCTCTTCCTCCTTGATGCAGAAAGCGGGGGTGGAGAGTGATGTCTACTACACAACCTTCTTCTTGTAGACGTTGTTGGGCCTCCAAGTGCAGAGGTTTGTAGGACAATAGCAAATTTCCCTCAAGTGGATGACCTAAGGTTTATCAATCTGTGGGAGGTGTAGGATGATGATGGTCTCTCTCAAGCAACCCTGCAACCAAATAACAAAGAGTCTCTTGTGTCCCCAACTCACCCAATACAATGGTAAATTATATAGGTGCACTAGTTTGGTGAAGAGATGGTGATACAAGTGCAATATGGATGGTAGATATAGGTTTTTGTAATATGAAATTATAAAAACAGTAAGGTAACTAATGATAAAAGTGAGCGTAAACGGTATTGCAATGCTAGGAAACAAGGCATAGGGTTCATACTTTCACTAGTGCAAATTCTCTTAACAAAAATAACACAATTGGATCATATAACTATCCCTCAACATGCAACAAAGAGTCACTCCAAAGCCACTAATAGCGGAGAACAAACGAAGAGATTATGGTAGGGTACGAAACCACCTCAAAGTTATCCTTTCTTGTCTATCTATTCAAGAGTCCGTAGTAAAATAACATGAAGCTATTCTTTCCGTTCAATCTATCATAGAGTTCATACTAGAATAACACCTTAAGACACAAATCAACCAAAACCCTAATGTCACCTAGATACTCCATTGTCACCTCAAGTATCTGTGGGCATGATTATACGATATGCATCACACAATCTCAGATTCATCTATTCAACCAACACAAAGTACTTCAAAGAGTGCCCCAAAGTTTCAACCGGAGAGTCAAGACGAAAACGTGTGTCAACCTCTATGCATAGGTTCATGGGCAGAACCCGCAAGTTGATCACCAAAACATACATCAAGTGGATCACGTGATATCCCATTGTCACCACAGATAAGCACGACAAGACATACATCAAGTGTTCTCAAATCCTTAAAGACTCAATCTGACAAGATAACTTCAAAGGGAGAAGTCAATTCATCACAAGAGAGTAGAGGGGGGCGAAACATCATAAGATCCAACTATAATAGCAAAGCTCGCGATACATCAAGATCGTGCCATGGAGAGAACACGAGAGAGAGAGAGAGATCAAACACATAGCTACTGGTGCATACCCTCAGCCCCGAGGGTGAACTACTCCCTCCTCGTCATGGAGAGCGCTGGGATGATGAAGATGGCCACCAGTGAGGGAACCCCCCCTCCGGCAGGGTGCCGGAACAGGCTCCCGAGAGGTTTTTGGTGGCTACAGAGGCTTGCGGCGACGGAACTCCCGATCTATTGTTCGTTTTGATATTTTTAGGGTATATGGGAATATATAGGCGAAAGAAATCGGTCCGGGGAGCCATGAGGGGCCCACGAGACAGGGGGGCGCGCCCAGTAGGAGGGCGCTCCCCCCACCCTTGTGGCCACCTCGAAGCTTCCTTGACTTCGACTCTAAGTCTCCTGGATCACGTTCTTTCCAAAAATCACGCTCCCGAAGGTTTCATTCCATTTGGACTCCGTTTGATATTGCTTTTCTTCGAAACACTGAAATAGGCAAGAAAACAGCAATATGGGCTGGGCCTCCGGTTAATAGGTTAGTCCCAAAAATAATATAAGGGCCTGTTTGGCAGCTCCCCAACTCCAATAAATCCTCAAATCTAGCTTCGTTTTATGATCGCCGGCTTCTGGGGCGAGCGCTAGCGCTCAGAAATTCGTTCGGCCCCTCGCTCCATCTTCTCGTACGTGTTGGCAGGCCAACCTGGCTGGGCGGGCCGGATCCCAGCCGGCTCAACTGGTAAGGTGGCCTTAGGGCCCAGTCGAACACACGAAAACAGGGAAACAAAAGTAGCGAACCGGTATGTGACCCCTCGATTCACTTCGCGGTGGCAGCTGCTCGTAAATAACGACAACTCCAAATTCCCGATTTCTGAGATCGCCGAAACCATCGCTCCGATTTTTTGTACGTGTGTGCCGCTCCGCTCCAGGAAGCCAGCTTCTTGGAGCTGGGTCGTTCGGGCTAGCTCCGCTCGCAGATTTGCGGAAGCTAGGATCCAGCGAGCTACCGAACATGCCCTAAAAGTGTATAATAAAGCCCATAATCATTCAAAATAGATAATAATATAGCACGAATGCTTCATAAATTATAGATACGTTGGATACGTATCAGCATCCCCAAGCTTAATTCTTGCTCGTCCTTGAGTAGGTAAATGATAAAAGAAAGAATTTATGAAGTGTGAATGCTAGCAGGTGCACAAGTTTGATCAATGATAATTTCAATCACCTTTTCTAGCATGATTATATGTCATAACAGTAGTTCATCTCATAAAACTTCTCAAGATCATATACCATAAACTTTATTGAAAACTAGCAAACTTCATTCTTAGTCATCAAACAATTGCAATTCATCTTATTTTTAGGAAGGGTCTATGTCAGAGCTTTGATTTAGCAAACTCCACATACTCAACTATCATATAGTCTTCTACAATTGCTAACACTCACGCAATACTTATGGTTATGGAGTTTTAATCGGACATTGAGAAAGATAGGGGCTTATAGTGTTGCCTCCCAACGTATTCACCTTTGTGTGATGTCAACAATAATAGTTCATGCTAACTTACATCCAAATAATATAGGGCACATCTGGGCTATTCTGTTACGCGTAACAGAATATTATTCTGTTACCCTTTTTGAACTGACGTGGTTCGCAGTTTGGACTGACGTGTTTTTCAACAAGAACTGATCTTCCTGCGTGCACGACGGACGGAAATAGGGGATGCAACGTGGAGCTTCCGGTCGTTCCCCGGCGCGATGTTGCGGGCCATTCGTAGCTAGAGGAGACATGTAAGGGGTTCCGCACGTCCGCACGCTTAGCTGGATGAGTTTTGCGATTTGTAGTCACCGGAGGTGACGGCGTGGGCATTTTGGCGGCGGATGTGATTTTGGGCGTCAGTGTTGACTGTGGTGTTCGTGGGCCTCAATTTACGTCGTGTTTGTCGTTTTTGATGTGAGAATTATCGGTATGTTATAGTTTTTTGAGATTTTTTTCATCTGTAATTTATGATTACAAGTTTTTGTGTTCTTGGTCGTTTCCCACGCCCGCCATGGAAATCTGTTCTTCTTTTTCTGTTGTTTTACTTTCGAATTGGTGTTGCAGGGAGAGATATAAGGACTGTATGAAAAGATTTGCGTTGTCAATTTTGCTTTTTTGAGTTGTTTCTACCCCGGATTCCCATGTTATTTTGTTGTTGGCGGAGGTTGTGTATGGCGGCTGACTGTAAGCTGCGATTTCGGGTAATCTGGTCAAACTGTGTAATTAAGTTGCGTGTTTTTCAGTGTTGTTTTGAATTGATGCATGTATGTGTAGTTGGACTGCTGCCGTGTCAAAGTTTTGTTACTATGTGTTGACATTGGAGCCGCACCGATGGCTCTACACTTTGATTATAAAGGCCGAGCCCTCTGTCAGTTTCATTCTACGAGCTGCAACCAAAGAAAAGGGAGATGGATCCTGACCTGGGAGAGGTTACAAAGGAGGAGGGGGACGCCATAGATGTGAGGGCTGCAGTAGCGGAGCAGAGGAGGAGGAGGCGCAGGCGCAGGCAGATGGCGCGACATGCTGCCGAGGAGGAACTGGAGGCAGAGTTCAACAGACAACTTGCGCGTGAGGTGATGGATACTTTCAACTCCAATGAATTGGAGCTTCTTTTCCCAGAGGGCAGGGGAAGGAACCAGATTCAGATCATTAGTTGGGCTAGGGCGAGAGCAGCCACGGCTCCACATCCATCTACCAGGGCAAAATGGCGTCGTTTCTTTGATCGTTATGACTGAAGTAGTGAATATTATGTTTTTAAGATTTTTGTTGTGAGGGAGCAGATGTTCGAATGACTAAATGAATTCAATTTTGTTTTTGTCTCTGAATGTGTTGTTTTGTCTGCATATGTTCGACATGTGCACCTTTGAACTACTTGGTTTTCTGAAGTTGAACTGATTTGCGGTCAAATGTTGGATGGCTTGTGTAATAACTATTTCCTACCAGCTGGCTGCCCATCTGCCTATTTATTATTTTTATAATCTGCGAGTATCCCTGACTATAAACGTTATCCATCTATGTGTGGTGTGTGGCCAAGTCTTCCCCTCCCTTTTATTCATTCTTCCAGAATCAGATCTAGGTTCCTCTCTCTTCTCTTTGTTGCCTTTTTCTCTGTTCTTGTGTGCTCGATGGAGGATTGTTCATGCGGATGCCTGGTAAAGATGGCGCGCATAGCTGACGGTTGTGTGTACGAGTCTGGTTTGGAGCTCACTCAGACTCAGCGGCGTGGGCAACTTTCTTGTTTGTTGTACGACAACCATGGGTTTCGTACACCCTATGTTTGTCGCCTGACGGATGGTGACTTGAAGGAATCATGGGTATGTGTTTCTATTCGTTTTGTTTTCTACTTTCTTGTTGGTTTCTGTTCGAAACCCATGGACTGGATCTGCAGTTTTGTCTTATGAATAGCCTATCTATATTTTTTAATTAGGTTTTGTTGGATTTTAACAACAGGGATTTCTGTGTGTATTTGTTCATTACTTAACAGTATTTAAACCATTTTTTGTATAATCCCTGATCTGTTTATGAATAGATGTTTTTACTGTAGGTGTATTGATATGTATATTTTTCAGTTTAGTTAGTTCACATGTCTAGTTTTGTGTTATTGTTTTGGTTCAAATTTTTTCCATTTTAGTTTGTTATGCAAATCGTTCCTATATCTGTGTAAAAATTCAGTTATGTCAGGTGTTCATTTTGTTTTGTACTCCCATGTCCATTTGCAGAAAATGTCACCCAGGATCAAGATTGTTGTTCCTAGTCCCGGTGTTCTGAAGATGGAGACTTCAGACAAGAATGGGTATCAGTTGATGGATGTTGCCTACCACATCGACTTTGATGGTTGCATCAACCTAACTACTAGGTGGAAGGAGTTTGCGGCTGAGTCTGGATTTGAGGATGGTGATGTGGTTATGGTTATGTTCTTGAGAGAAGACGACTCTCTGATGTTCAGAATTTATGTGCTGTAGGTTTAAATGTGGCAAATGACGCCGGCTTTGAGATTTGTGTATGGTTGATTATGTTGCAGTATTTTTTCTTTTAAAACATTTGCATGTGAGATGGTTGAATTGTATTGTTTTATCAGAATGGTATGGAACTAGTTATGTAATGTTTTTCCTATTGTTCTGATCAATTATAAGTGTTTTATTTATACATTCTTTATATTAGTAATGGAACAACTTCTATAGTTGAACTGATGGGCATCCTTTGTTTTGGCTGGTATATTTTTCATGTTCATAACTAGGAGACGGGTGCTATATGCTGATGATTTTTTTAGAACCCCTTTTTGTTATTGAGTTTGCTGAACTTACATTCTGTTAATGATAGTACTGCTCTATTTTAGGCTGTCAATTACCAATCAAATTTGTTTGTTGTATAATATTTTTTTCTTACTTTTTTACATGAATTTTGGAGCACGTTTTTTTCTTTTTTTAGATGATTAATGATAGTTTTGGTATTTTATAAAATAAAAAAAATTAATCTTCGCTGCACAGTACTTTCTTTTTATTTGTACTTGAACCTTATGAATTGTAGCAGTTAAACTTTTTTCTAAATTCGTTTCTGAAATTTTTATTTACAGTGTTATATTTTTTTTACTTCTTACCATTAAGATGTGTTTGAACTTTGTCACAATATTTTTGTTTATTAACTGATTTTTCTTGTGAGTTTTATTTTTTAAATTATTTTCATTTTTTATTTTTTGTCGTGCGTGATCTACTGGATTTTTGTAATGGGGCGAAGTACTTTGTTGGGCCATCGGCCTGGGTCGTTGTATTCGGCCCGGATAGCTTCTCTCGCGCGGCTGTGCAGCACGATTTGCGCATGAGCTATGTGTTTAGTCCCACCTCGCTAGTTGATGGGGCTTTACACTTGTTTATAAGCGCAGCCGACGCTCACCAGTCGAACTCCTCTGAACACTTACCAGAGCGCTTATACACGGCGCTCTCTCTCTCTCATGACATGTGGGCCCTGGACGGCAGGCCCTGCGGGTGTGCGGATTACCAGGGATTCGCCCACGGGCTCGAGTTCAAGTATCTAGCATTTGTCAGGGCCTGCGCCTGTCCTTGGGCGGTCAATTTTGTTTTTATTTTTTTGGATCTAGTACTTGACTACACCAGTAACTTGGACTGGTACTTTTTTGTCCTTGTGTTGTCAATTTTTTTCTTTTTCTTTTGTTTGTTTGTTTGAATATAGTACTGTGGAATGACTTGCCCCCGCACGGAACCGTACCGAGGGGCATAGTTGTACTGATACATCTTCCTTGTATGGACTTTGCCCCATTATCTAGCTTTTTTAGGGGTGTGGGTGCGTGGGGTGGGGTGGGGGGAAACAGAATAACCGCACTGCGCCTGTCAAACGAGCGCACTGCCGCGTTAGCGCGAGGCCGAGCCGGGAGGGGGGGAGGGGGGGAGGAGGGTCGGGACCGTAACATGACTTGCCCCATTATCTTATCTTAGGGGTGTGGGTGCGTGGGGTGGGGGAAAACAGAATAACCGCACTGCGCCTGTCAAATGAGCGCACTGCCGCGTTAGTGTGAGGCCGAGCCGGGGGGGAGGGGGGGTCGGGACCCCCCTCCCCCATCCCGGCGAGGCCAAGCCAGGAACGAGCCGTAGCAGGCGACGACGTGGAGTGCCGCGGCGTCGCATGCAGAGGCGAGTCCGTAACATGACTTGCCCCATTATCTTATCTTAGGGGTGTGGGTGCGTGGGAAAACAGAATAACCGTGTTTTCTATCTTTTAGGACTTGCCCCTGCACCGAACCGTACCGAGGGGCATAGTTGTACTGACACATCTTCCTTGTATGGACTTTGCCCTATTATCTATCTTAGGGGTGTGGGTGCGTGGGGTGGGGGGAAACAGAATAACCGCACTGCGCCTGTCAAACGAGCGCACTATTGCGTTAGCGCGAGGCCGAGCCGGGGGGGGGGGGTCCCTCCCTCCCCCATCCCGGCGAGGCCGAGCCAGGAACGAGCCATAGTAGGCGACGCGGCGTGCCGCGGCGTCGCATGCGGAGGCGAGTCCGTAACATGACTTGCCCCATTATCTTATCTTAGGGGTGTGGGTGCGTGGGGAAACAGAATAACCGTGTTTTCTATCTTTTAGGACTTGCCCCCGCACCGAACCGTACCGAGGGGCATAGTTGTACTGACACATCTTCCTTGTATGGACTTTGCCCCACTATCTATCTTAGGGGTGTGGGTGCGTGGGGTGGGGGAAACAGAATAATCGCATTGCGCCTGTCAAACGAGCACACTATCACGTTAGCGCGAGGCCGAGCCGAGAGGGGGGGGGAGGAGGGGAGGGACCCCCCCTCCCCCATCCCGGCGAGGCCGAGCCAGGAACGAGCCATAGCAGGCGACGACGCGGCGTGCCGCGGCGTCACATGCGGAGGCGAGTCCGTAACATGACTTGCCCCATTATCTTATCTTTATTTTTTAGGGGAAAAACATGACCGTTATGAATTATTTTTTCATTTGTACTTGTTTGATAATTTTTTTTGTACTGTTTGTGAGTTATTATTTGTACTTTAGCTGTTTGTTTTCACCATCTACATTAATTTTTTTATTTGTATTTGATTTTTGGTATTATCTTTTGTAACTGGCTAGAGATAGTGGGCTTCGCCACGGTTGTGGGCTTTAGCCGTCCGTTTTCTCCCAGTCATCTTTTAACCCTCCCACTCACCTGTAGACAGGATGTAGTACTTATCACCATGTGTATTTTGAACTGCTGTCCTGGCATTTGAATAGGTTGTAGTAGTCAATGAAGAACTAGTATGGTGTTGAAAGAGTTGTGTTTTCTGAAGTTTGTTCTGCAAGTGGTGGGTTCATATTTGTTTTATTCGGTGAACTTGTAGTGTTCACATAGTTGAACTGATTGATTGTTCTTGTACTTTTTTGCTAATTATGATGATTGTTGCAGATGTTGGAGTGCCGGTGCCTCCTGATTCTGACAAATCAGAATGCTTTCAAGATCTTGTGAATGTTATTTTTGAGACACCAAATCCTCTAGAAGAACTTGTGAATGTTGCTGGTGTTTCCCTTATATTTGCTCTATTTTTATCAACCTTTAATACATATATATATATATATATATATATGCTTAGTTACATCAGTTGTTCCGTTTTGTTTTGTGTCTGATGCTATGGGCTTTATTTATCTTTGTGTCTGCAATGTTAATTGTGTTTTAATTTTTTATGTGCGTGGTTATGTTATTGGTTTATGCAGTTAATGATAGCCATGGTGTTCTAGAGGACATTACTGATGTTGTTAAAGATATTAATGATGGAATGTATTCATTTAACGTTGATGATGGTGATGGCAGCTTGCAGTTGTCTGTTACTCAGTCTCAAAGTGTTGATGGCACTGAGCCTGCTACCCAAGCTGAGGATGTTCCTATGAAGTTACAGCTCGAGGACGAAAGGATAAGAAAGAAGAAGTATGAATTCTAGAAGAGAAAGGAATTGGAACAGCGTCAAAAGGCTGCCTGTGTGCCAGAAAGTGATGTTGATGTTGCTCAAGCTCCTAAATGTGTAGGCGGTGAAGGTGGTGACGCGGGTTTTTCAACTGTTCATGTCGGATCTCATGGAAGTGACATGCCTGTGAAGACAAACTTGACGCAAACTCGTTTGACGCAAGTGTTTGATCGTGATGGAGTTAAGGAGAAGAAAGTTGTTTTGAAGAGGAAGATGTCAGATCGAAATCCTGATGGCACACAGAGGCGTAGCCCACGTGTGAAAGCTAGTTCCCAACCTGGTAATAGCAAAGCTGATGCGAATAGTGTTGCTGTGAAAATTGGTCCAAGCAAACTTGGTGGCTCCTCTGTTCGTCGGAGTCCACAAGGTTTGACAAATAAGAAGCCTTCTTCGTTTCCTCTTCAAGAGCGGTCTTTGTTGAAAGAAAATAAGAAGCGTAAAGTTCATCCTGCAAAGGTGAACAAAGGTGTGAAGAAGCGTGCTCGTGTAGAAGCTGAAGATGCTGCATCTGAAGAAGATGATATTGAAGTTGATTGAGAAGATGAATTTGCAGTGGTATGTGTTTTGTACTGCATGTGACTTGCTAGTTGTACTTGCAATGATTTAATTGTGTTTGGGATGGTATGCTGGCCAGGTGAGGCTGGTCATTGTTTTGCATCTATTTGATTATGGTACTGATGTTGTTTTAATAGTTGAACTTGTGCAAAGTTTTCTTAGTTTTACTTACCTTCATATGCTTGTTTTGTTTCCTATATTCGTTGTTTGCAGTGGTATGTGTTTTGTTGTGCATGTGACTTACTAATTGTAATTGTAGTGATTTAATTTATGTTTGGACTGGTATGCTGGCCAGGTGAGGCTTGTCATTGTATTCATTAATTGAGGGTGGTACTGATGTTGTTTTAATAGTTGAACTTGTGCAATCTTTTTTTACTTACATTCGTATGCTTGTTTTGTTTTCTATATTCATTGTTTGCAGTGGTTTGTGTTTTGTACTGCATGTGATTTACTAGTTGTACTTTCAATGATTTAATTGTGTTTCGGCTGGTATTGTGGCCAGGTTAGGCTGATCATTGTTTGGATCAATTGAGGGGTGGTACTGATGTTGTTTTAATAGTTGAACTTGTGCAATCTTTTCTTTTTCTTTTTACGTGCATTCATATGCTTTTGTTGTTTTCTATATTCATTTTTTTAAGGTGTGGCTTTTTTGTTTTCATTTACAGCCTGTTAGCGTTATGAGTCCGGTCAAGCCGGTGGGAGGCAATGCCGGAAAAGTTGCCTTGGATGAAGGTGACCAACGGAAATTGAACTTAACTGTGCGATGTTCGTTGAGAGAGGTTGAAGATTGTGCTAAATTGCTCGAGAGTCGGCATGTGGCTAGGGTTCATGCATCTGGTTTTGGTTCTATCTTCAGGTGGAGGGTGAAGTCTAACATTTCCCGCCCTCTGATGGGAGTTTTGTACCTGAGGATAGATTGTGATACAATGACTATTGACATGGGTGAGGCTAATAAGAAGCTTCGCATCACTAGCGATGGTATACAACAATTATTTGGTTTCCCTCGTGGTGGTCGTTCTGCGCCAAGGCCGTCAGAGGACGGATATGATGACGCTCTGATGAAGTTAAGATCGGAGCTTGACATTAGCAGGGACAAAGATATCAAGACAAAGGATTTGAGGAATAAGCTCAAGGTGCTCGTCAAGGATCCTAGCAAAGATGACCTTGCTCTGAAAGTGTTCTTCATTATTGTGTTTATGAAGGTTGTGTTGCCTGGATCTGCCCCGCGTGTTTCCAGAGAGGCAGCAATGTTTGAGGGTCTCGTCTTTGAGGACATGGCAAATATGGATTATTGCCAGCTGATGGTTGATGAGCTTAGAAGGGCTGTTGCCAAGTACCAAAGTGGTCATACCATGGGGAAGGCAATCACAGGCTGTGCCATAGGGCCTGTACTAATGTACCTTGACTGCCTTATCCGTGGCAAAACTGCGGAGCCTGACATGCGAGTCCCCCGCATATGTTACATGGATCCTGCCAAGCTTTCTGATCTGGTTGATGCAGATTTGATAAAAAAAGGCAATGCAGATCCAAAGACTTGGGTGTTTGGGAAGCTTCCGGTGAGTTTTGTTTGTTTTGTGTCTTGCAGACCTTTTTTTATTTTTAGGTATAGCTATTTTTTGCTGTAGTGGACATGTGTACTGTAGAGTTGTCTGTTTATATTTTGTATGGTTTAGGTATGGTTTTTTAGTACTGTTGTTTCGTGTGTTGTTGAACTGAATAACTTTGTTCAACTGGCCTCTTGGTAAATACTAACAAATTGGCAACGACAGTTAAAGTTTTATTAGTGGTGTTGATTTTAAATCTGTTAATATCATGATTTATTTTTCCCTATGTGTTGCGTTGATTGATTAACTATTTTCCCCTTTTGTTTGTAGTGGAAAACTCAAGAGGAGGTTGTTTTTTTCCGAGTGTATAAACGGCCAGTCCTGGAGATGCCGTCGTCTCAGGTTCCGAAGTTTTCATCTCTGCCCGATGAGTTGAGGGATGGCCGTGGTGTTGAGGGTGCTGGTTATGCCCCCTGGCCCTAGTAATGCTAGTGCTTCACAGAGGCAGGGTTTTGGTATTGATGTTGCTGTTTCAGCGTTGGAGCGCGCTGAGCATATCTTAAGTAATGTGTGTTCTGAGCTGCAAAAGGTCCCAACGACAGTTGAGCGTTTGAGCTGTATCAATGGTATCCTTCCTGAAGGTCATCAATTTAACGCTGAGGAAGCTGTTGACTACATTGAGATGGAGAGGATTTTAATCGGTGATATGCGCGACGGTGCCGCTAATCTAGTTCAGAGCTCGGTTCATCTGTTTCAGAACTACGCAAAACTCTCGCTGCAAGCCATATGAAGAAAGTGCAAATGTTGTTATCAAGCAGTTTGAGCAGGATGAGGCTGCTGCCACCGACAGCAGGGCTGGTGATGGTACTGAGGCTAATGTTTTTGATCACGAAACGAATGATGTTGGCTTTGAGCGTCCTGATGTTGATGTGAGTCAGTCGTTGGTGTTTGCAATTTTTATGTTGTTGTCCTGATGTCAGTGTTGTAGTTGAACTTCCTCATGTTCATCTATTTATTAATAATTTTCTTTCATGCAGATTGATCACGATGAGGCTGCTGGCACCGACAGCAGGGCTGATGATGGTACTGAGGCTAATGTTTCTGATCAGCGTACGAACGATGTTGGCTCGCAGCACCCTGTTGTTGATGTGAGTCAGTCCTCATTGTTTGTATGTTTTTACTATGTTGTTCTGCTGTCAGTATTGTAGTTGAACTTCCTTATCTACATCTGTTTATTAATTTTTCTTTTCATGCAGGAGAGCAATCATAATGTTGAGGGTTCTGTTGACGGTGGAGTTAATGATCTATCCACTGATAAGTGCAAGGTTATTTTTATTTTCATTGTGTTTATTAATATTTTCTTAAAATTTCATGCGCACCGATGTGTCTTGCTTGTTCATTTTTCTATCCCACACCGTTTATTGTTGCTCATAATAGCATTGTTTTTTTGTCTCATTACATTTGAATCAGGGTCCTATTGTTGGCGATGAGCCTTGTTTGCCTGTTGGTGATGTCGCTTTGAATGTTAGCAGCAGCAAGTTCGATGATGTTGCTGTGAATGCTTCCAAGGTTTATTTTTCTGTGCACCTATTGGTAGCTTATTTTTTATTGTTAGTTTTGTTCATATTATTCACTTTTTCTGAATTTTTATTTTCATCAGATTACTGATGTTGAGCGTGAGGTTGTCCTTAGTGGTGGAGATGATGCTCATGATGTTCCATTGAGTAGTGGGTGCAATGTTGGTACCAAAGTTGCTGATGAGGATGCTGGTGCCGCCAGCATACTTGATGCCAAATCGCCTGGTGTTGGTATTGCTGGGAATGAAAATGTTTCTGGTTGTGAAGATTTGCCGCCGGAGAATTTCCCGCCTGGAGGTCTTGATTACGGTGATGCATTGCAAGATGCTTCTAGCGTGGAGGAGGTGCCATCCGAGGATGATGATTTACTTCTGTCAATTTCTTATGACCCCTTGACGTAGGAGGCGCTCTTGTCATCCTAGGATTTTCTTTCTACAGACCCTGAAAGTGCATCAATATTGGTGTCCTCTCAAGATGTCCCATCGTCAAACCCCGAAACTGGAGGCATAATGGTCTCATCACAGGAACTACCGTCGTCGTCAAACCCTGATAGTCCAGGTAAGGACTTGTAAATGGGGTGTACTTCTCAATTTTGGCATTTTGGACATGTTCTCTTGTAGTTGTTGAACTTATTATTTTTCATCATTTTCTGCAAGCAGAAAGTGGTAATGTTGTTAAGGTTGATACGTTTTTCTTCGCTGTTACGAGGTTGCGCACGAACCGTACGAAATGGTTAGTTTGGGATTTTGCCCGTACCATTTTTTGTCTCTTTTTCTTTCTCTAGTTTGATTATTGTTGTTGTTGCAGTAGTTTTAATTCATGTAATCTTTTGTGTTTTTCTAGTCACAAGCCGATGTTTCAAAATAAAGAATGTGATGCCAGTGTTGGTTCTATTGCTAAAGCGTTTGTCCCCACTGGCATGCTCAACTCAGACAGTGCTGATGTTGTTTTATATTCTCTACGTCAGAAGTACCGAGACACTGACAAGTTGATAGTTCCCAGATGGGTGACGGTCAGTATTTTGCTTTTTTTGTAAATAGGATGATAACTTGTTTTGCCAATTTTCTAACTATTGTTGTTCTTTTTGTACAACAGACCAAGATCCGTGATGGAAATATTGATCGCAATGTGCTAAATTGGTTCACAAGATCAGGTGCTGATGGTTTTGACCAAGTAGGTGAACTTGGACTTTTTGTACTCATTAACTAGAACTGTCATGTTTTCTTTGCAGTTTTGGGATGTGGGGGGAATGAACTTGATCTGTGCTTCTTTTATTAAAGTTGTACTTATTGTTGCAAGGGAATTGAACTGATATGATTGTTCCTCAATTTTGGGCGGTGGATATAATTTCTTTATGATTATGTGATTTTTTGTTTGTACTTATGAATTTCAATTTCCCTCTTTTATTTATTGTTTGGAGGCTGAATTTTTGTTTCATTATGATTGGTAAATTCATTTTTCCTCTGCGATTTTTTTCAGCTTCTTTTCCCTACATTTGATCCGCCGTCATTTGTGGCTACCATGAAGCCTAGTGAAGAATCTGGGCATTGGTGCTTGGTTGTCTTGAATTTGAAGTCCCGTCATTTCGAGTGTCTTGATTCACTCCGTGATGAAACCTGGGGTGATGCAGTTAGATTCTTAAGAAATATGACAGATAATATAAAGAAGCTTTGGAGGGAGTCCAGTGTAGACAGGGCCAAACCGTTCTCACCGGCGCATATTGATGGTTTCTCTTGCGAGTTTGTGCGGGTGCCTCAACAGGGAAACACGTGAGTATCCGTTTTTAATGATTTTTGCTGGTTGTTTTTGTTGCTGGAGGATATTGTTCCTGTATTTTTTGGATTTTGTGTTGTACCATTTTTGATTTTTCCTTTGTTTACAGGCATGATTGTGGATTCTTTATGCTACAAAACTGCAAGACCTATTATTGCCGGGAGGATGGTGTAATTGAAATGGTCGATTACAGCCATGAAGACATTTTGGACATTAGGAAGACTTTGCTGTATACCTGCGCAACTAGCGATTTGTTTGATGTTGACTTCCGGGGTTTATTTGGCATCGAACCCTGTACGTGTGCATGGACTTTTGTAATTGTTTTGCAGCCTGTACTTCTCTATTAGTACTGTCATGAAATATGTATTTGAACTTACGCTTTGTGCGATCTTCTTTTTTTTCCAGGTGAGTGGCTGGATCTTGGTGAGCATGACTACAGGTTCTTTGGTAGCCAGTTCTTGGAGCTCGAGCGCGTAGCTATTGATCTCAGCCAGGGGCGTTCTCCCGAAAGGACAAGATCTGGTGTTATGAAGGGGCGGTTGGGAGCTCTGAGAGGTTTTACGGCTGCTTGTGCAGATAGCCCTACTACACCCAAGAATCCCATTGTGGAATTGATAGATAGCGATGATGATGTGTTTGACAAGATTGCTGGCGTTGGAAGAGTCACGAGGAGCGCTGCTGCCAAAGGTTTATCTCCCCTTGCTGGAATAGTGGCTCATAGAGCTGGTGGTGCTAGGAAAGATCCCGCTTTGGATTCTGGCAATGTTGTAAGCATGAAGCGTGCGCCCAGAGCTCCTATAAAGTTTTGCTCCCCTGTGCAGCAGCTTCACCCTTATAAATTTCGTCACCTAGACAAGGTTCGCAGGTTGTATAATCTGTTGCTTAGTGATGAATGGCGTGAGAAGTATGTCGAGTGAGTATCTCTCATTATTTTTCCTCTTCCCTTTCTTGTGTTGTTTGTAACTGCTAGATAAATATGGCTTGAACTGTTCCTTTTGATACAACTCGAACTGCTATGAATGCCTTATCTTGCTTCTCCTTCTTTTTTGTTCTTGTGTGTGCTGCAGGAATACATTCTCAATGATACCTCAACCTGATGGAAACGTAACTAACTTCACTGGGAATCGCATCTGGGAGGTTTTTTCACCCGGGAAAATGATGGAGGGTGATGTAATGGACTTCCTCATTGATGATTGGAAGCAAGATCCCAATAGAAATGCTGATTTCGCATCTGGGAAAAGGATATTGCTGAGTCCATATTTCATCACGGTAATCAATCAGATCAGTTTCTTTATGTTGAACAAGACTGTCTATTGTTTTTATGATTTTTAATAATACTTTGCTTGTTGATTCTTTTCCGCTGTCTATTTTCTATTTTGGCTTTTTTGCAGGTTGTGCTTGACTGTTCGTATTACGAGGATGAAAATAAAGTGTTTAATGTGGAGAGTGCAGCGAGAGATTTCAAGAGCTATGTTAAAGCTAATGAAGACTTGCTCAGTGCCGACCTTGTGAGATCTACTAGCTGATTTTTGGTTTTTATTTGTTTGTTGTGATGCTGGTTTTTACTTTGAATATTTAACATCTCTTTTTTGGTCATTTGTTTTTAGATCATGATGCCTCTATTCAAGCCTATGGTTTTATCAAAGGATAGGAAAGTGAGCCACTATTCCTTATATGTCATGAATCGGTACCGAAGTAGCGTTGACATCCTTGACTCTTTACCTTATCCGAAGAACCACCGTCCTTCGAAGAACACCTATCACAAAGACTGCGAGAAGATTGTGAGTGACATTTATTATCTGTACTGAATTAATATTTCTGCATCTTTGTTTCTGTTGTTTCTGAGACCTAAAACCGTGTCGGTTGTTTTGTTTTTTTACAGATTTCTAGACTGGTCAAAGTAATGAAGGCTGTGTATGGTGATGCTCAGTACAATGCAAGCAAGCAGCCCAATTGGGAGCTGTTTGCAAAGAAACCAACATTTGTCAAGGTTCCACTTCAAGGGAAAAATGAATGTGGCCATTATACTTTGAAGTATGCGGGATGCTATGATGGTGAAAAGATCGTTGAGAACATTCGAAATAATGACATGGGTTTCTTGTTGAGCTTTTCAATTTCTGTTTTTGGCTTATTGTGCATCCTTTTTTTTATGTGTCATGATTTTTGATAATTTGTTTTATTGTTTTGCAGCCACGCATTGTTGATTGGAACGCTGAGGATCTGTATAGAGTTGTGTTCAACCGGAATAACCATCTTATGGTGACGGAGCTTCCCAAGGAGGTTCAAGCTTTGGCTCCTGATGCATAGGATAAATGGTCATCATTTGCATAGTGAATTGGATAGTTGTGTGATATATCTCTTGAAAACATTGTAGGCTCTATTTTGAAGTGTTGGATGTCTTGTCGAGTACTATGTAATAACTAGTATATTTTGTGTTGTGTTTTAAGTGTGGCACAATGTTTCATCGGGAATTCGTTTTGGTTAAGTTTTTTTTGTACTAAAGACTTATATAGTAGTTGAACTGAAAACAATTTTTTTCAAGTGTATTTTCGCGTTGTTGCTCAGAAAGTGAGATTTTTTTTATTTTTATGTGATTCCATCCTAACTTGTACCTTTATAGTTTTTGTACTCTCGTTTTCTTGTACTTATGATATAGTTCTGTTAGTACTGATTTGTAGTCTCCTTCAGCGTAAGGCTTTCAAAATTTTAGTGCCAAATTTCTTTTTGAACTTCTTGAACTTTAGTAGTTGAACTTCATAGTAAAAGTTAAATTACTGGTTTAAATTAGCTACGTTTAAGAGATAGTCCTATTAAGTTCAAAACAATTTCTTTCTCAATGCATTAATTGGTATCATCATAGCACTTACCGAATAAACTTAGTTGTACTGAGATTCCAATTGTGCTAGTACTTTTGATTAATTATTTATTGTTTGTGTTGTTTGATGCTAGTATGTCTTCTGTTGTGTTTCTTGTGATTTTTCTCTTTTGTCGAACTTATATCTTTTTGATTAAGTTATTGGCCTTCTTTTTTTCTAGGTTGTGGTTCTTCTCTAGGCAATGTTTGGTATAATCCTAGCACTTGCTGTATAGACTAAGTTGTACTGATATTTCAGTTGTATTTCCACTGTTAATTCTTAGTACGTCACTGTTTTAAGGAATGTGAACTGAAGCTTCCCGTTCCTTTTTATATATTTGTAGAATGAACGTACCGTGTGTTCAACTGTACCAGAACTTTTCAGTCCTAGGATGCTAGTGACTAGGAAATACGTACTCGTGTTTCTTTGCTTTTTTTGATGCAGTACTTAGTGAATTTCTAACTACTTTTTACCATGATGCTTTTTAGTACTGAATGTTGTCCTCGGCTAAAACTTAGTCTTTTTAGTGTTCGCCTGAAACTAAAAACTGATTTTTTAGCGCGATAGTACTTCCGTTCATGTCTAAGATGTACTGAGAGTCGAAGGCTACTATTTGCTTTTGGCCTTTATTTAGTCTGCCACTTTTTTTTTTGCGAAAATATTCATGTGTTATTTTTTTTCTCCATAACTAGTGCTGCTGCGTGGCAGCCATCAAGTTTCAACTTCAACCTACTTCAACTTCAAATGATGGATGAACAAAATAGGAAGCTAGCAAATTTGTTGGACGACATAAGCAAACGATGTACTTGATAGACATAGGCAAACTTGTTCAAACCCTGACACACATAGCATAAGGTAGGTGGTTCAACATAATGAAAGCAAATTACAAATCTGAAACAACAATACTAAGGACACACAGAGCATAAGGTATCTGGTTCAACATAACAAATGCAGACTTTCATGCATCTTCATCCGTGAAGTTGCAGTGGTAGTATGGGTCAGCCTCCTGCTCTTTTGAACTATCCCAACCTGTCACGATGTTGTCAATTGTCTTCCATGACTTGTATGTTGCGCACGCATCTATTGCTGCGTACGTGATGAGGTTGTCTGGCAGCGGGCTGTTTGCCCACAGTTTGTGGTCTTCCTTGTTCATCTTCTTCTTCATGCCTTCGTAGAATGGGTGGATGACGCCGCCTGCAACATCGGCCAAGGAGTCGTAGTATTTGTCGGTCTTTGGATCTTTCCACTTGCGCTGCATGTCGATGAAGTTGTTGGGGTTGATTTCCAAACCAGACTTCTCCAGCATCCGCTTGTCACCTCCAATGCTGAAACCAACAAATGTGTACAATTTCTCCTCCTGCAGGAAGTCTTTGAGGCGCTTGGGCCTGCAAGGGGGGAGACACACATTTATAGATTAGTCTTCTTTTTTGAGGATTTAATTCTTCTGCTTTTTTTGTTCTACAAGTGATAATCCATGAGGTAGATGCTTATATATTATGAGTCATGCATGAATGTAATTCAGAAACTAGTACACAAAGTCCTGAAATTAAATTCAACTACACCGTGTTATTTTTTCTTTTTTGCTATCTTCTTTGCTTTACCAAATGCTTCACCAAATTAGAGAATCATTTTACCAGAGTCAATGATATATGCGCTGCTTAATTCAAGTTTAGTTTTCTTTTTTGTTGAATAAAAGACCTATACCAGTGCTTGATACATCTTTGTGCATTAATTCTATATCAACTTCAAAAATTAGTTTGAGAAACATGTGCATCAAGATATGGACCTATAGCACTTCACCAAAGATCTTTTAATACATCAATTCTATAAACTATACCAGTGCATCAAGATCAGAATCTATGCTAGTTCATGAAGTTCAGAAATTAATTTGGTGCATAAAGTTCAGAATGCTATAAACATTTTTTCAGATGCTAATCTGGTGAAACAATCCACTTCACAATTTCAGAAATGCATGTAACTTGATAAACATGTAATCGTGCATCCACTTCATAGACTATAGTAGTTCATCTAGTTGGGAAACAATTTTTAATTAAGTTTTTAGTGACTAGTACTGGTACAACAGATGAATGAACAGTAGTATGAGTTACAATGGATGAATGTACTTCAAAAACTAGTAAAGAAAGTTCTGAAATTAAATTAAGTACATCATGTTATTCTTCTTCTTGGATTATACATAGTTTCAGTAAATGTTGTATGTTCTTCATTGGTACTAGTTTAGTCTACTTCTGTTGAAATAGGATAACACAAAACCAGTGCTTCACCAAGTCCTTAGTTTATTTTCTTACGAAAATAACATTACATCAAATTCAGAAAATACTTCACTACATCAAGTTCAGAAACATCTTTTTTAATACATCAAGTACATAGACTACTCTATTGTATCAACTTCATAAACTACACCAGTCGATCAACTTCAGAATTTAATCTTCCGCAAGATTTTCCAAATAGTAATATCAGGTTCAAAAATACATTTATAGTATATCTACTTTAGAAAATGCAGTAGTGCATCCACTTTTCACAAACCACACTAGTACATCTAGTTGGGAAACCAGTGTTATTAAATTTTCAGGATACAGTACTAATAAAACAGATAAACCATATGCAGGGCAAATGAGTAGGATTGCTCATGATTTTGTGGCCGCGGCGATGTGGTACACCAAGCAGAGTTCCTCGACGCACAACTGCAGGACTGCCGCCATCTATGGAGGTTTTTCGTGGTCGGTGTACTCCACATCAACTCCGATGAAGCTCGGATAGAAGCCGCCGCCCTTCCTCCTGAGCCTGCTCATCATCTCGTCGGCCTTGTCTGGTTCGCTGGTGCAGACAATCTCCAGCGTCTCCTTGCCGTGGAGCTCAACCCCTTTGAGCGTTCTGGTGTAGTAGCGCTTCTCGCCGGGGACGTTAATGTCGACGAGGTTGCTCCTCTTGTCCGACGTCCCTGCTTGATGACGCTTGGCGGACGGTTCCTCCGCCATGGCCTTCCTCCGGCGACTGTGGGCTTTGTAGAGAGACGCTAGAGGTTTGTGTGCAGTGGAAATGGAAGCGGCAATGGTGGTTTGTGGGAACGAGGTAGAGATGGAAGACAATGGGGTATTTTTGTAGTGCGTCGACGGTGGTGTGTGGGAGGTGGTTCGTCGGGGGCGTGTGTGTAGTGGTCGTGGGGGGTCGCCGTTTGCAGTGCGTTGTGGCAACCACCCAGTGGGTGGCGCGGGTGGTGGCGTGGAAGAACTAACCGTCCAAGACAAATGTTTTTTACTGGTGCACTGTTTAGTGTTGTCAAGCTGTACTTACGATCTTCTAAATCCCACTTGCACGTCTCTGCGGTGGTGATGATGGCATTTTACTGTGGCACCGATTCGTATAGTCAAGCTGTACTTATGGATCTGTGATGTTTTTCGTGTGGATATTTAAGTATTGTTTTTCTATTGAAGCCTTTATACACTAGTGTATGTCAAAACATTTTTTCAGTGCCCTGGGAGTTGTTGCTCATAAATTGTACTTATTTTATTTTCATCTGTACCAACCTAAGTTAGGCCTTTATAGTTTTTGTATTCTCATATTTAGTGTACTTATGTTTTAGTACTGTGTGAACTGAATTATAATTTCAAACAGCGCATGGGTTTGAAATTTGATGTCAGAGTGGTGCGAGTGGCCTGACTGATCCTGCTGTTTTAGTACTGATGTTGTATGTATGTTTGAACTGATTTTTTTTATAACTTAGGTTGGGGGTGGGGGGGTTTGAGATTATTTTACGACCAGATCGTTCGTTGTGGTGTGGACAGATTATATATAAATAATAGATTTAGCAGAATTGACAAATAAATTCTATTTGAACTTTTTGAATTTTAGTAGTTGAACTTGTCAGATTTTATATAAATAGGAATTTTAGCATAATTGACAAACATTATATGTTTGAACTTTTAGATTTTTAGTAGTTGAACTTGTCATTTTTTCTATAAATAAGAATTTTAGCATAGTTGACAAACATTATATGTTTGAACTTTTTGAGCTTTAGTAGTTGAACTTGTTAGTTTTTATATAAATAAGAATTTTAGCATAATTGACAAACATTATATGTTTTGAACTTTTTTAGTTTTAGTAGTTGAACTTGAAAGTAATATTTAATTCTGTTTTTTAAATTATGTACATTTAACAGAAAGGCTATTAAGTTTTGTTCTTTTAAGAGGTTCATTGTTTTTGTATCATATTTTTTTCCTTTTTTCTTGTAGAGGTTAATTGACAAACATTTTTCTTGTGGTTTATATTTCTTTGTCCCGCCCTCTGGTTTGTATACCTGGGCTTATTTGGTGGGGTGTTTTGTTGACGATGTAGGCTATTGGGCCGTTTTCCGGCCCAGATAGCTCGTCCGCGCGCCTGTGCAGTGCGTCGTGCGCGTGCGCTCTGGGTTTAGTCCCACCTCGCTAGTCGAGGGGGCTCCGGACCTATTTATAAGCGCAGCCGACGCTCACCAGTCAAACTCCTCTAAACACTTACCTGAGCGCTTATACACGGCGCTCGCTCTCTCTCTTGACCTATGGGCCCTGGTCGGCGGGTCATGCGTTATGCGGATTACTAGGGATTCGCCCACGGGCTCGAGTTCAAGTATCTAGCATTGTCAGGGCCTGCGCCTGACCTTGGACGGTCAATTTTTTTGTTTGTTTAATCTAGTACTTGACTCCTCCAGTAACTTGGACTGATACTTTTTGTTCTAGTTCTTGTCAGTTTTGTGTGAGTGTAATCTTTTTTCATTTGAGTTTTTTGCCTTCTTTTTTGTGTTTGTTTTTGTGATTATTCTCAAGTGTCTTCTGGTGTCATTTTCAGAACTATGATACTTGCGTGTAGACTGAGTTGTACTGATAGTGCATTCATAGTAGCGCTTACGGACTGATGCTTCTTTGTACTTTTTATTGTAGTAAGTATGCAATGTCCGATCAAGTGTACTGAGTTGTGCTGACATGGAACAACGTTGTGTGATTAGTTGCATCATAACTAGTACTTTAGAGCAACGACAACGTTCCATTCAAAAGCTACTTTTCAATTTTGAAATGATGGATTAACAACATACGAAGCTACCAAACCAAACTTATATAATGAGATAAGCAAAACATTGTACTTGATGACATAACTAAACTTGTTCAAACATGGCAAGCACGACATAATCATACTGGTTCAACCCAACAAGAGCAAACTTCTCATTTGAAACAACAAGATAAAAGGCAAGCACAAGCGGAAGTAAAATGAAGGCAGGCTTTGATGTATCTTCATCCCTAAAAGGGGCAATAGGGGTGGTCGTTGAAGTTGTTAGCCTCCCGCTCTTTCGCAAATTCTGAACCATCTGTGATGTAGTCGATCATGAACCATGACTTGTACGTGGCGTACGCATCTACTCCTGCGTACTCGATGAGGTTGTCTAGCAGCTCGCTTGTCCCCCACAGTTTGTAGTCTTCCTGCGTGTTGATCTTGTTCTTCATGCCTTTGTAGAATGGGTGGATGACGCTGGTTGCAACATCAGTCAAGGAGTCGTACTCTTTTCCGGTGTATGGAACTCTCCACTTGCGCTGAATGTCGATGAACTTGTTGGGGTTGATCTCCATACCGGACAACTTCAGCTTCTCTTTGTCGCTTTCAATGCTGAAACCGGCAAATGTGAACAACTTGTCATGCTGCAGCATGTCGGTCAGGCGCTTGGGCCTGCAAGGGCAGAGAAATTTTGAATATTAGCATTACTTTGATGTTTGAATTATCCATTTTTGTTTTGTTTTACAAGTGATGAATCCATGAAGTAGTTGTTTATGTAGGATAAATAATGGATGAATGTACTTCAAAAACTAGTAAAGAAAGTTCTGAAATTAAATTAAGTACATCATGTTATTCTTCTTCTTGGATTATACATAGTTTCAGTCAATGTTGTATGTTCTGCATTGGTACTAGTTTAGTCTACTTTTGTTGGAATAGGATAACACATAACCAGTGCTTCACCAAGTCCTTAGTTTATTTTCTTACGAAAATAACATTACATCAAATTCAGAAAATACTTCACTACATCAAGTTCAGAAACATCCTTTTTAATACATCAAGTACATAGACTACTATATTGTATCAACTTCATAAACTACACCAGTCGATCAACTTCAGAATTTAATCTTCCGCAAGATTTTCCAAATAGTAATCCAGTGCATCAGGTTCAAAAATACATTTATAGTATATCTACTTTAGAAAATGCAGTAGTGCATCCACTTTTCACAAACCACACTAGTACATCTAGTTGGGAAACAAGTGTGATTAAATTTTCAGGATACAGTACTAATAAAACAAATAAACCATATGCAGGGCAAATGAGTAGGATTGCTCACCATTTTGTGGCCGCTGCGATGTGGTACACCAAGCAGAGTTCGTCGACGCACAACTGCAGGACTGCCGCCATCTGGGGAGGTTCATCTTCGTTGGTGTAGTGCACACCAACGCCGACGATCCTACGAAACCTGCCACCAAGCTTCCTCCACAGCCTGGAGATCACCTCGTCGGCCTTGTCTAGTTCGCTGGTGCAGACGATCTCCAGCGTCTCCTTGCCGTGGAGCTCAACCCCTTTGAGCGTTCTGGTGTAGTTGCGCTTCTCGCCGGGGACTTTAATGTCGATGAGGTTGCTCCTCTTGTCCGACGTCTCGGCATGATGACGCTTGGCGGACGGTTCCTTCGCCATGGCCTTCCTCCGGCGACTTTGGGCTTTGGAGAGAGACGCTGGAGGTTTGTGTGCAGTGGAAATGGAAGCGGCAATGGTGGTTTGTGGGAACGAGGGAGAGATGGAATACAATGGGGTATTTTTTCAGTGCGCCGACGGTGGTGTGTGGGAGGCGGTTCGTCGGGGGCGTGTGTGTAGTGGGTGTTGTGGCGTGGGGTCGCCGTTTTGCAGTGCGTCGTGGAAACCGCCCAGTGGGTGGCGCGGGTGGCGGCGTCGAACAACTAACCGTTCAATTTAAATGGTTTTTACTGTTGAACTGACTAGTCTTGTCAAGCTGTACTTATGACCTGCAAAATCCCACTTGCACGTCTCTACGGTGGTGATGATGGCATTTTACTGTGGCACCGATTCGAATAGTCAAGCTGTACTTATCAGCTGCTTATCCCACTTGCACGTGTCAGCGTCGGTGTTGGTGGAGGTCTGAACTCCTTTACTGTCATACTCGGACTGGTGATTGAAGTGTAACTGAACGTACCAATTACCAGCGAGACTATGTGTGGTGCTAATGTTTTTTTAAAACAATTTTCGTATTTTTTTAAGGATTGTTTATATTAAGATAACCTGTGAGTATTTTTTATAGATAAATTAGATTTTCACCAGTACATGATGTATTATATTCGCATTTTGCTTGAGGTAATTATTTTTATGTACTGATAGTCTTTCTGAATTGGGACTCGCAGGAGCAGGCATATCTTTGTTTTTTCAAAATGATTTTTTTTCCAGTCGTTCACTAGTGTGTTTGTTATTACTATGCCTTTTGTACTACCGACAGAGAGTTATCAGTACTGATGTAATACAAGAGTTTAAATTTTTCCTTGACATTTTTTTGGTGAGTTACTGGTTCACAGTAGCGTTTTGCGTCAGATATATCAAGATAAGTTTTTTCAATTTTATTTTTGACTGCATTCAAAAGGATTATCAAATGGTTTAAATAATAATGTCACTGCTTCAGTGGGCACAAATCAGAAATTATATCAGAACTGATGTGTACTCTGCCTTGTACTGACGAATGAGAGTTATCAGTACTGATGTGCTACAAGAGTTTAAAATTTTCCTTGACATATTTTTTCCCTGAGTTACTGGTTCACAGTAGCGTTTTGCGTCGGATATATCTAGATAAGTTTTTTCAAACGTATTTCGTGACTGCATTCAAAATGATTATCAAATGGTTTACATAATAATGTCACTGCTTCAGTGGGAACAAATCAGAAACTAAAAAAGAACTTTAGTTTTGATAGAGAAATCGACGATAAAGCTAAATAAGTTTTGGTAACGACAGTGTTTTGTGAAATGCTTCCTCATTGTGTGCTGATGCAACTGAGATTACAAGGTTATTTTTTAGTTGACGCAGCAGGAAAACCACTATGTATTGTTCAGTCTTGAGCTTCTCCTAACTGTCCCCGAATGTTGTGCCTTGCCGGCGCTCTTTCTAGGTTGAGCCTTGGCAGCTTCATCGCCAGTTTCAGTTTCCTCGCCCCCGACATTGTCATCTTCATTGTCTTCATCTGATTGGCCATCATTGTCATCAAACTCTTCTTATTCATCATCTTCATTTGATTGCTTGGAACTCTGTACGTTGCCCTGTTTATGTTCAGCTTCACTGACCTCCTTGCCACTTTGCACATGCGGGCATTATGCCCGTCAGTTCCGCCACACTTGCGGCAAGTGTAGTTGTTACGTGTGTTGTCTCCATTGGTAGAAAGCTGGGTGGCTCCAATCTGCTTGTTCTTGTTGACAATGGCCTCTGTGCGGAGTGGGCATGTGCGGTAGTAATGGTTGCTCACGACGTTGCAGAATCCGCATGCCCTTACCCCGAGGGGTTTGCCGTCCGGGCCAAATTCCACGCGCTTGATGGGGTGTGGTGGCTTTTTGGCTGCTGCTTTAGCAGCTTTCGCTGCTTGCGTCTTGCTCTTCCTCCCCTTTGTGTTTGAGAATATTGGGGGTTTAATCACCCTTTCCTGCTGCTGCTGGTAGGATATGCTATTGTCATGTCATTCGCCTACAGCACCATCGAGCTCATGATCTCGCATGTGAGTTTGTCGGTGCTCTTGAGTGTGCACACGGTCAAGCTCCGGTTGCTGCTGCTCATCTTCCTCGTTCTCAAATGGGTCAATAGCTCCCATATGGTTCATCTCGGATAACATTGTAGCAATATCCTGCTCAATGACTTCATTGTCTGCGACACCTCCATTTTCAGCAGAATGCATGGCACCGAGTTCTTGTTCAAGTTTGTCCATGACGACTCGCGTCCTTGCCATTTGCTCTTGGCTTCTCAAGCTTTTTCTGTGCACCCTCATGTTCAGCATCAGTAGTGAGCTTTCAATGCAGTATTGGGATGCCTTGTTTGACGCTACTGTCCTCAAGTCATTTCTGTCAAATGTTGGCTGGATGTTCGGGCGTTTGGTGTATCTCCTAAGTATGTATTTCTCTGGAACGCTTTCAGCCTTAATTGTCTGCATGATGCATAGGACATGGACGCAGAAAAGACCTGTATTTGTTTTTGGAAGAGGTGCATGTTTTTTGTTATTTCATTCGAACAAAAACTTTGCAAAGAAAGGAGTACAGTATGTAACATCTTTTTTGTAGTCCTTACCTGTGTGGTCCCATAGCCTGCACTCACACTCATATGTTTCTCCCACGGGGTCTGCAACCACCTGGAACGTGTGCTGAGCCCACACAGACAGTTTTTGCGGGTGGTTGTAGCACACTAGGTACTTTGTGGGCTCTTCCGTCTCTGTCGCCGTGAAGAGAGTGCTCAGTTTTAGCCTATCTCTGATCTCGCTGTACACAGCTCGCTTGTACAGCTTTGCCATCTGGGTGTCAAACCCATAGAAGGTCAGTGTGTTCTGTTCCTTCTGCAGATGCAAGAATGATGACCAAATTGTTAGTTTTCTTGCAGGAAATAACTTCTAATAAAGTTTTTACTTTAGTAAGCATGTAATTTTTTGTCTTACGACAAGTAATAGAGCTATACCCGGTTACCCATTGTCTCCTGGTTCTCTGTCTGCCTCCTGGTTTTGACGCAAGAGTTTACCTGGCTGACAAACCGGTGTAGGTTATGTCTCTCATTTACGTAGTTCTTCTTGAGCACATAGTTCATGCTCTCACTTTGCTGTGTGGATGTCATTTTGGCGCAGAAAATTTCTTTGAAGTAGGCTGATATCCATTTCTCACGCTCGTTCCACATGCCCACCATTGTGGCATCATCGTGGAGGTTGTACTTATCCATCAATCTTTTCCAGGCATCCTCAAACTCATTTGGCATGAGGGGCCAATTGAGAATTGATGTGAATTCATCTTTAAAGTCATCATGCAGGATATACAGGTACGCGAGGTGTTCCCTATACTTCTTCATAATGTGCCAGCAGCATAGCTTATGTACTGTGTTCTTGAAAACATCTGCGACCGCCAAAGCCATTGCCGGGCACTGGTCTGGTAATGAGAAAATAGACTCGGAGTGGTCAGCAGATGGTTGTGCATATATACCAATAGAACTGACATAACATTTTTATTGTGTTACTTTCCTTTTCTCTTTTGGAAGGCGGGTGGTGGTTGGGGGTGGTTTTAGCGGGTGTACCTGTGAGGATGCATGTAGGAGCCTTCCTTCTCATGCACCTTAAAAATGTCTTGAACAGCCACTTGAATGAATCTGCATCCTCATCTCTTATGAGGGCAAAACCAAAGAATGTAGTCTGCAAGTGGTTGTTAGTTCCGACAAACACCCCAAGTGGCATATGGTACTTGTTGGTCTTATATGCTGTGTCAAACGTTACGCAGTCCCTGAAGTCCCGATATGCCCCTCGGTAGCTTGCGTTCGCCCAGAATATGTTCTTAACTCTGTAGGACTCATCGAGTTGCATGTCACAGAAGAATTCCCTGTTTATAGCTTTTATCTCCCTAAAGAAGTTGACAGTCTTTAGGACATCATCCACATCATCAATCCTTGAATTCTTTGATTTCCTGCATATTAAAAGTTCATTGAAAAATGCATGTTGAACTGGCGTCAGGTCATGCGTTGCGTGATATGTTTGTACTGACAGAGGAAAAAAGACGTAGGCGGTTTAGGGGAGGAGACCAAGATTGTACTTACAGGTTAATCAGGTCTTTGGCATTCATTTTGAGGAAGTAGCTACCAGGGTCATCACCGCCCAGAATGCTCATGATTTGCGCGTGTTCAATGCCTTTGAACTGCAAGTACTTGACGTACTCCAAGATTGTTTTGTCAAAGTTTTTGTGGGAGTGCAAGAAGACAAGCATTTCTGCGGTGAGCTGTAGCCTGTGGTTGTGTTCCCATACTATCTCTTTTACGACAAATGTTCCATCCTTTTCCTTCTTCAGCCTCATTTTAGCCCCGCAGTTAGTTCTGGCTGTCGTCTTGTTATGCTGTCTATTTGCTTCAGACACCTTTGATTCATAAACTCCACGGCACGTGCAATAAAGGTAGGCTCTGGTCTTAAACTTGGGGCCTTCCCTAACAGCAAAACCAGCGTGCTTCGCATATACGTTGTAGAAGTTCTTACTTTCTTCGAAAGTTTCAAACCTCATCTCTAGCCTTGGCAGAACATAAGCTTCAATGTCAGGTGGCTGCACACAACAGTGACCAAACAAAAATGTTAGATGGGGTGGTCACAGCACCATGGTATGGACTGTGCTTGTATTTTTTTCTATATGGATACTTACATGTGTATAGCTCTGCGCTGCCTCTGGTGTTTGTTGTTCTCCCTGGTTTATGGGCGCCGGCGGTGTCACCCTTGGCACATGCAGCAATGCATCTCTTGGAGGGAGCAACGATGACGAAGATCTCCATCTCTCGTTGTACGGACGTCTCTCCTCAGATTCATTGTGATGTTGCTCCTGTCTATATGGCTCATATCTTGTACTTTTGAACCTGCTAGAGTGGCCACAATTTCTGTCTTTTTGCCCTGGTCTTCCCGTCGCAACTGCTTTTTGCAGCACGGATGATTGATGTTGACGGAGCGACTGGTGGAAGCCTTCTTGCAACCCATCCACGGCTTCCTGTCCTTGGCTTTTTGCATGCGCTGGGGAAGGAAAACGTTTGTTGTTGGTGATATTGTTGGCCTAGTTGCAACCCAGCAGCGGCAAAGCTTGCATTCCCAGACATTGCTGTTTGCTGTACAGAAGGACCTGTCCGTGCTTCTGATGATTGCGGTGTATCTTCAAATCTGCCTGTACTGTTGAAATATCCAGGCGGTATTTCTGGTGTTACCCAACCAGGTGGTGCCCCATATCTGTTTTGCTCATCAAATGCTTGCTGTGTGCGCCGCCTTGCATGCTTCTGCAAACAACATTCAATTTTTTTTGTGATTAATCTGGTTTCGTTTTCAGTCGAACTGATGAACATTCATGTTCAAAACACGGATGTACTGATGCTCTTTTTTTAGCACTGTTTTTGTAAACTGGACATTGAACTCATGCATGACTTCTCCTCTGTTCTTCTGTAACTTATGCAACTACACTAGAAGTACTCCTAGTTTATGTATCATTGAACTCACTGTGTAACTGTGGCACTCTCTCGTCACTATCTACCTGGACTGACGCTGATGTTTAATTTTTTTAACTTAAACTGAAGATAGCATATTAGATGCATTGACAGTAAGCTCGACATCCTAATCGTGCATCAATGCATATACATTACAAGTACTGCTAGCTTATGTATCACTGAACTTATTGTGTAGCAATTATATATATATTTTTGGTAACAGTTTTGTTACTCGTTCGAACTGACGCAATTACATGACTTGTACTCTTAGGAATAACAACATACAACTCCCAGCGGTAGCTGAACCTTGTCACTATACCTGGACTGACGCTGATGTTTATTTTTTTTAACTTGAACTGACGCAATGCATATTAGATGCACTGACAGTAAGCTCGACATCCTAATCGTGCATCAATGCATATACATTACAAGTACTGCTAGCTTATGTATCACTGAACTTATTGTGTAGCAATTATATATATATTTTTGGTAACAGTTTTGTTACTCGTTCGAACTGACGCAATTACATGACTTGTACTCTTAGGAATAACAACATACAACTCTCAGCGGTAGCTGAACCTTGTCACTATACCTGGACTGACGCATATGTTTAATTTTTTTTAACTTGTACTGAAGCAATGCATATCAGATGCACTGACAGTAACCTCGACATCCTAATCGTGCATCAAGTGGCAGGGGTGTCAATGAACTGATGCTAGCATTTGCAATGTACCATCGGGTTCTTCTTCATAGCAGGACTGACGAACTGATGGAGTGACACAAACATGGGGAGCAGACATTACCTCCAGTGTACTGTCCTCTTCTTCTACCTCTCGTGGGCGTCTTACTGACATGTTCTTGCGAGGCGGCACCATTGATGCAACACCTACTTGTGGTGGACGTCTGGCGAAGAGGTTCGTTGAGGAAGCACCTTGCGGGGATAACTGCCCCGGAGAAGGAGACCCGGCGACGGAGGGAGGCAGGTGGCGGGGATGACGGCTCCGACGATGGATCCGGCGACGGAGGGAGGCAGGAGGCGGGGATGACGGCTCCAGCGATGGATCCGGCAATGGAGAGAGGCAGGAGGCGGGGATCACGACCCTGTCGATGGATCCTGCGGCGGAGCGAGCCCGGAGGCGGGGATCACGACCCCGACGATGGATCCGGCGACGGAGGGAGGCAGGAGGCGGGGATGACGACCCCGACGATGGATCCGGCGATAGAAGGAAGGAGGAGGTGGCGGCGGATCCGTCGCCGACCAATCACGGCGCCGCAGGCTTCCTCGCTTCGGCTGC